>NC_048444.1:23570129-23699344 GCF_004353265.1 Vitis riparia
TCCTAGTTTTAGCCCCTTGGAAGCCAGCCTAGCTCTCATCCCTTCATCAGAACCATTCCCCATCACTGTTTTCCGCACCATTTCCTGTTGGACGCACACGTAGGCTTGCTTAATCGTCGAAATGGCTGCATCTGTAGCACAATGCTCCTGACTTGGTCGAGTCGATCATCAAGACCATCGAGGAACACATAGACCATTTCCTCTTAGAATTGCGATGTATCATTGCCACATCCTTAGGCACTCCATGGGTTTGTCATAGAAAATCTATTTCCTCCACAAGCCTTGCAACTCGTTATAAAATTTCTCCAAAGATCCACCATTTTGTCGTAGCCTACTCACCCATCGCCGGAGCTCATACACCTGAGCAATGTCACTCCCGTTAAAGAAAGTGATAGCGATGGCGTCCCAAACTTTTTTTGCAGTGGGATATCAAATGAACGTGCTAACAAGGGATGAATCCATGGTGTTGATGAGCCAGCCTTTAACGACGGCGTTTTCGGTTCTCCATCGTCGGAATAATGGATCAATCAGAGCAAGTTGGGGTAAATCACCATTAATGTACCCTAATTTGTCTCTCCCGAAGATAAACATCTCAATAACTTAGGACCATAGTGCATAATTTGATCCATCGAGTTTTATGCCGATCGGGGCAGTATTCGCCATTGCAGTTGGAGTCGGGGCCTTGTTTAACACCTCTGCCATCTTCATGGTGAGTTCTGATAAAATAAAGGTTGTCGTTGGTGGAGACCCTCCTGTCAAGAGTATGATTTAGACATTTTCTAGGTCGTTGTTAGACCGTTGAGAAATGGAATTCTAGTGGATGGCAGTGCCAGAGTTATAGATCTAACTAAATTGAATAAGCTTTCGAAGGAGCCATAGGAATTGCTGACCGCTACAAGCTGTCATCGGAGGAGAAGCTCTAGCGGCTTTGTCCATTTTGGCAATCAGGAAACGGTTCATCATTGTCGTCGTCAACTCAAAACTTCAGCAGCATAAAATCAAGGGTTGTTGTCATGTGGCCGACACGGATGCATCAGTGACGAGATAATTTCTTCTAACTCGTCGAAGGTTTAGGTTTGATCTGATGAACAATCTCTACTTTCCTTGTACGTTGTCGTTGTTAGGTTGTTGGGGTTGGGTAAAATCAAGGAGTTGATACCAAAGAGCATAAACAAACCTGCTCTGATACCATGTTAATAAGAAAGGGAATAATCTATGTATCTGGAATTTGTATATACAAAATGCTTTATATAAAAATGGTTACAAAGGAGCTCAATATATAGCTCATACATGATCTAAAATTGTCTAGAGAATGTCTAAGGAAAGTTGACCCTGTAAGGTAGTAATTTGATCCCTTCAGCTATGCCTGTAACATAGGGATTATATAACTCATGTCCACAACAACTGCCTTCCTCATCAGCAGATCTGGATAAAGATGAGACTTGTTTTTGGAAATTGAAATTATACCTTGTCCCCACACATAAAATCTAGATACACCATCTGTATGATCTCTAAAAATGATAGGTTCTGATGACCAACCCCTTCTAAGGTCCCAAATTCGTAGAGAGCTGGACACGACCAAATGATCCTCCCATGCAACCAACCCCATCATGGGCACACCAAGAGGCAATCGGATTGCCACTCTTTGCATCAAGCAACCTGAAATTACCAAAACTAAATTCAAATCCTTAGCCTCTCTGAAATTTTATATTAGAGCCTCTTAGCCTCTCTGCTTCATTCTCCAAATCCTTTAGCTTTAATTAAATAACTGGATCACTTTAGCAACCTTGTATTCTTGGTCTTGAAACTTTTTAACTCTTTGCTTAAGTATTAAAATGTGTTTCCTCTTGTGTTCATCTTCAAAAGAGTGAGAATGCCTAGCACTCAGAAAATCATATCTCCGAAAATCCCTGTTTGTGCAAACTTCAAAGCTAACAACATTACCACCTGATTCATGCCTAATTGGTGTCTCGGCTGATTCGTGTCCAGTTGGTGCTCCTTGATGGCGGGAGTAATCAACAAAATTTATAACCTATTACACCATGAACTAGGGTAGCAAAGAAAAAGCTACTATAGCATAGTGGCTCTAGGATCGTTCACTGGGAAGGGTTTCCAAGCTGAAAATGATACCAATTCAAAGTGAATTGGTGCTGTTTCATTTTAAGATTAAATTAAGAAATAAAACACAAACTTTGGTTGAAAAAGGTTTGGACTTAGATTAACAACACAGCAAGTGATGAAAATTACTTAAGAAGAAAAGCATTCCTTGGAGATTCAGGTTTACAGGGGAGGTTCCTCATGCAATAGCATAGCTCCGGTCAGTTGGTTCAATTCCTCTTATTAGAGAATTAACATAAAGTCAATTCTCTAACAGGTGCTGCACAAATGCATCCCTCAATTGGATTTCAGCTTTAATTCTCTCACTGATGCAACTTGCAATGGTTCGAGCCTCTCACTTAGCCTTTACCATTCAAGGTGATCTTTAACCTTGGACTTCCTTTCACAAGCTCGCAAGAGATAACTAATGGATGTCTCCTTAGAGTCCAAAAGCTTACCAAGTGTTGGCAATTCTAGAAAATCCTACCTTCAAGTCACCTCCCAGAGGCTTGCAAGGGGTAAACTAGTGCATCTCCATGGTTAGAGATCACTTGCCTTACCAAGTGTTGGCCCAGGTGACTCCAAGGCATTTTAAGTTAACTAAAAACATAGAAACCATTCATGGGACACACTTTCTCTTCATTCATAACTGAAACCACAAAGCTTCTGATTTTTGCACTTGGAACCTTTCCCAGCAACCTTAACTCCAAGGAACTAAAAGGTTTAGTTACTCATTCTCTGAGGAAAGCTCCTCAGAGAGTGCATAACTTAGTAAATGAAAAATACAATCAAAGTGAGAAGGTAAGGTAGAGCTCAAGCTCTGTATTTTAATTCCTTTGAAACTTTTACAAAAGGTTCATCACCCTCAGAACAGGCTCCTCGAGCTCTATTTATATCAAAATTACATTAATAGCTATTACATGGATATTTAGCCATTTTCCTAACTTAAAAGCTAAGGAATCCTATAATTGGAGGGATACAAGGAGAATTTGGGGATTTAGGCAACAAAAATCTGAAGAAAAATATCTCCAAGTGTCGGTTACAAATATCGGGAAGCACTAAGGACCATTTCGCAGGTGAAAAAGAGGTCTGCGAAATTTCGCAGATAAACAAAAAGGGTTGCGAAATTACTTCACAGCAAAAGGCTGGTTCCGCAGCACTGCGAAGTTGGCTTACATCTTGTGGTGTTTAGCTTCCATCGCATCGTGAAACTTCAGGGGAAATCCATAGCACTGTGCAAAAAGGCTGCGAAATCATTTCGCAACAAAAGGGTGATTTCGCAGCACTTTGCTGAATCCTTCCTTCAACTTGGAGCAGTTGTCTTCCAAAGGCTGTAACTTCCTCATTTCAGCTCCAAATCGTACACGGTTTGAAGCATTGGATTTTTGACTTCCTAAGATTTCAAATGACATATAGCATGCATAAGTTGGACATCAGGAAGTGCTCCAAAAGTGGCTAAATGACTATCATCAAGAATGCCTCATGACTGGATTCTCTTTGCTTCCCCTCCTTGCATTTCAACTTTGCTTATGGAAAAAGTGCTTCAAAGCTTTGGTTCTTCATGCCTCTAAGCTTCCCATTGCTTTGCCAAGGATTCCAAATAACTCTCCTCAATCTCATATTGCTTTGGTGATCAAAAAGCTATCAAAACACCAAAACTTAAAGCAATTTGATTAGAATTGATTGCAAGAGGCCTTAACATGTTAATTGGGTTAAAAGGCAATAACTACTACTCAAAAGTGTTAAAAAGGATTAATTACAAGCTATCAAATAGCACTTTTTGAGTAGTAATCACTACCATCAGGAAGCGTTACAGGCCTCATCTGGACAACTTCCACTGAGTTCATCCTAGATTAATAGGAACCATTTGATGCAAAATTTTCCAAAGAACTTGTCCCAATTGGCTTATCAGAATTTTGAACTGCATTGTAATGAGTATGAAAACCTTGGATTGTTTGGGTGTTACCCATTGGGATTCTCGTCAAATGGCTTGACAATTCTTGTGATTAAGCTAACTAGAGAGAGAGAGATAGCGCAATTGGATTTTTAGACTCCAGGTAATTCTTGAACTGTTGATGATGAAATAAAATCAGTGCAATCCTTAGTTCTTGAAGATAGAAACCTAAGAGGACATTGTTTCTCAGTGCCATAAATATGGAGAAAGGATTTTGGAGCCAACTGTCCACTTATAGGTATCACTAACTGAGAACTGTGAATTGGCTCCTTTTCTAATTTTATGCTCGTGGATGGATTAGCTTGTCCATTGTCCTTTTGTTACTCTTCTTCTTCTGGTAGTACCTATTCCCAATAATTTTTAGTGACAATTTCATTCTCTACCACCATGTAGTTAACCCTCATTCAATAACGACATTTATGGACATTTCTAACCATGGCAATTGTTTGTAGGACAAAGGAATAAGGTTTCATCCATGATTACATCATGACCTTCATTCAACTTAATCACAAGGAGTGATGTTGCATTAGAGTTGAAAGCATAGATAAACAAGCATGCTAACATCTAATTGCCTCATTGAAACCAAACCAACCCCCCACTTACCATATTAGCAACTGTTTCACCAACTAGAATCGAGGTGCGGCACACAGTTTCCACTTGAGCTTGGCCTTTGACACTGACCTGGATGAATTATCCTACCAGATGCATTCGATTGAGGAAAATGTCTTTAGTCCCTTCAAGAACTCAACATCATCAGACTTGCAACTTATCTTGGCAATGCATTCAATCGCAACAACTTACCCATCTCTCATAATTCCCTTGTAGATTGCAAAGAAATTACTCTTCCCTAACAAATTCAAGTTTGAAAAGTACTGTGTTGCAGATTCCACATCTTCTAAGTTGAACATAACACTCTCAAACTTTGATTAGTGACATTAGGAGACAATGAAAGAGGGGCAAAGAGATGATCGCTTGCCATTGAAATGGAGGGAAGAACTATGTTGGACATTAGCAACATGACTGGTACCAAAAGCACCATTTACTCGGTCTATTAAATTTTGTGTGCAAACAATCAAAAGACTTACCAACAATAAAATCTGCCCATTTTTAAAGGTTCCATACTGATCAAACTTAGAAGGTGTTTTCTGGGGACTAATACAAGAATGCTCAGCTCTAGAAGAAACTGAATTATTGCCATAGGAGTCATACCAAAGTCTTCATATAGAAGATCATCAACATCACGAGTCCCAAGCCCTTTTGTCCCAAAATGGCATAACTTGGTAGTTGGTGAATGCACAAGGCTTGTTGGCTAGTCTACACTGGATGATACAAGGTTCAAAGCAGGCACCGGAGAGGATGTCATCCAAAGATCAGACTTATCAATATTTTCTCATGCATTTGATCTACCAGCCACAGTGGAATCATTAATGTTATTATTTACCAGATGCAATAAATAGCTACCAACACTGTTTTCAGTCAAGCTCATTAGGACCACTCCTTGCTCCCAATTATAATCATCCACGTAAGGGAATTCTAAGACAGAAGACCAGATCCTAGAAAGTTCAGTCGTCATATTAAAGAAACAAACTTCATCCTGATCCTTATTATTGGACATGAACCCACTTGACAGAAGCTTGTTCAAGAACGAAATACGATGGTTCCAAAAGAATGTTCTAGCAACAACTTATTTCTCCTCCACTTCATTCCCAGCTGCAATATCTGGATGACAGACTAAGCACTCCAAAAACACATGCACACCAAGCAATTGGAAGCTTGCAAATTCTCTTTAAAATATATATGGGTGTGTCAAATCCAAGCACAAGCTAATAAAGCAAGATCCTACCTCAATGCATATAGAAGTGGAATCTTAGGATGGTAATTGTATTCCTAAATAAGCTATATAGGTATACCAAATCAGTACACACATTGAAGTGGCTTCTTTTGCTTCAAGAGAGTTTAAAATGATGCCTTCAAAACTGTAGCAAATAAACACAAAGACTTTGACCATCTATATCAACCAAGTAAACCAATCAATAGTAATTGTCACCCAAAAGTCTGCTACCAAACACAAAGTTCAAGAAATGCAGCCAACAAAAAATAATCTAACTAGATCACATAGCAAACCTACATTGTCCAATCAATACAATTGTATATCTTAGGACTTATAATTAAGATTTAACCTCTTGTTTGCTCCCATATGGAGCAAGAGTTACCATCATCTACAGCATAAATCCGCACAACATAAAATTAAAATGTTTTAAGAACCAATACTTGAAATCATCGCTTGGAATTTGCAAGTAAAAAAGAGTTACCCATAATTATGCATTACTTTTTTTAATTAGAGTCCCATTAAAAAATTGTAGTAGAACTTCCACAAAACATAATACCCAACCAAATGAGACAATTGAACAAAGGCATTCTTGATTCATAGGGAATTAAATCACTAGTATGTTTTATGCCCTTAAAAGTATTGATTTCTTCTTTAGATCGGAGCCAATCGGTCATTCCATGAAATAAACCTAACAAAGGAGATATTGCAAGATCAGTCTTAGGATTTCATATACTGCAAGAGCATTCTTAGCAACACTACCATTCTAGCAAACAAATTTATCTCTTTAAAAGTTGTAGAAAATATAGAGAGCATCAAATACATACATACACACACACAAATGATGCACTAATTCAGCACACAATAGGATATTCAAATGCATCCTAAGAGAAAAAAAAATACAAGGCGTGAAGAACCTATCAAAAAGTAATGAAGATCCACAAACAATGCTAGCTTTGGAGGTAATTTATTTGGAACATGGAACATTAGATATTATTATGAGACTACAATAATTAGATGTTTTCTATGTTCATATGCTCAACTGTAAGTGGACAGAACTTCATAGATTTATGGCATAACATGGAGATCAATTTCTTGACACACTACTTCATAGCTATTATAGGTGTGGGAACCAAGAATTATACTACCAAAAATAATTGTCCAAAGAATTTTGTTTCTACAATAGAGGCATACTCGCATTGTAGAAAACAATAATCATTCTACTGTCATTTATAGAGTTGAGTTACACTTCAAACTTGAACCAAATTAAGGATCTACATACATACATACAAATATATATATATACTAAAGTCTACCACATCTGAAAAATATAAGAAAAAATTTGATGATTGATAGGAAAACCACATCTATCAACCTCCATATACCAACTTATTCAACATGATGCATCTAATGAAGGTCAAAAAAGGAAATTTTCAATCTTATCACCACTGATTACTACCCAAAAAGTGTTATTTTGCACCTTTAATTCATTATGTTTTAAGCACTTTTGTGTAGTAGTTCTCCATTCTTATTCCAATTGGCATGTTAAGGACCTAGCAATGACTTCTAATCATATTTGTGGCTAGTTTTAGTGTTTTGATAGCTTTTTGGACCATTAAGACAAGCCAAGTAAAGGAGAGAAGCAAAGAGAAAAAAAAGAGGAAAACAGAGTGAAGAAAACAGAGGACAGCAGCTTCAGTCTTTCTTCGCACTTTTGGAGCACTTCCCGAAGTCCATTTTCTACATGCTATATACCATTTCAAATATCAGGAAGTTAAGAATCCAACGCTTCAAACTGTGTATGATTTAGAGCTGAAATGAGGAAGATATGGCCTTCGGAAGACAACTGCACCAAGCATGTGCGAATTTCGCACCACCAGCCATGCATGTGCGAATTTCGCACCAGCTCATGCGTCTTTGGTGCGAAATCTCCTCTGTTCTGCCAACTCCACATGAGATCTTTTCTTTTGTATTTTTTTTATGTAAATTCCTTTCTTGTCCTTGTAATTAGCCAATCACAGGCTTTGCTTTGTAAAGACTATAAGAGGGGTGGAAATCATCTCTCGAAACACACTAACATATTGTATATTTTACACTTAGTAAAATACAGGGCTCTCTTTGCTTTCCTTTTCTCTCTACTATTTTCTTTTTCTTGGAAGCCAAACAACCTCTGAGGATGTTTTCCCAGAGGATGAGAGACTAAACCTTTGGTTTCTTGGAGTGAAGGAAGCTAGGTGAAAAGTCCAGATGCAAAAGTGGAAAACTCTCATGCATTAAATACAGGTAGTTGGAGTTCATAAATGGCTTTTAAATCTAAAGTTTTGCTTTAAATCCCTTAGACTCACTTTGAATGGCCAATACATGATAAGCTTTAGGTCTCTGTGGATACTTATTTCTAGATCTACATCAGACCATTAGTTATCATGTACAAGCTATTGGAAAGTGGCTCAAGGTGAAGACCCATAGTGTCTAAAGCCATTATTGGAACTTGACTACCATTTCTATTGACTTTTTATGGATTAAATCTTCATTGTTAAACCTATACCAGTTCGGGAAACAACCATCCTTTATGTTGTTGTCCCCAATACGAGATGAGGAATCCGAAATTTCCACTTTGCATTCTGAACTTGATCCTAGCAACCCTTAGCTCCGGGAGACTTTCTCCTTCCATTTTACCTAGTTCTATATTAGTTTCATTTCAAACACCACTTTCAAAACAAATTTTTTTTCTTTTAAACTTTAAGTTTTTGACAAAAGAAATCATCAGATTCAATTTCTACTCTTAAGTATATCACTAGTAGAATGAAAACCCATCCCAGAGTTCGACCCTAGAGCTGCTATACTATAGTAGCTTTGCTACGCTAGTATGAGGTCATAGGATTTATAAATATTTTTTATTAAAATACCCAACTAGGCACGAATCAACCACATTCCAAATCATTGCAGCTAGAAGCTTCTACTCAATTTTGTATTCAACATTTGGTAGCTAGATAAACATGCTAGATAAGAATGCCATAAGCAAATGGCTAAAGTCATGCCTTTGTTAACCATTTGCTGAAAATCACATCATGAATCATGACTAGTCATGAACAAAGACTAAACTTGGTAAATTGAGGGGGAAAAAATTAGGAATGCAATTTTTTACAATATAAACAAATTCATCATAGTAAGGGTCATGTGTTCTAGGTCAAGTAACACAAAATGTCTAGCATTTATTACTGAGGACCATCACTTTCTCTAATAATGATGTATAAAAGTTGGGGAAGAAAAAGGGGTGTGAGGGATGGTTATGGTTTGGGTGTGCGAAGGCAATTAGAAATGGAAGGGAACCTCAAGAATAGATCTCATTTTACAATTGGCAATAGAAAAAAGATCAAATTTTAGAAAGATAGATTGTGTGAAGACCTGTCTTTAGAAAAGGCATTTCCATCATTACTTTCAATAACCACCACCAAAGATTCATGGGCAGTCGAGGTGTGGGACTAAGTAGGAGAAAGGGGTTGGTGGAGCCCACACTTTTCAAGATATCCACAACTGGGAGCTTGAAGGTTGACAAGTTTTTCTCAAAAATAGAAAATGAGTTTAATCAAGGAAGCTGAGGATGATAAAATGGGATGGAAAGAGTCAAAGTGTCGCAAGTTATCTATCAACTCCTTCTTTTCATTTTTTTATTATTTTTTTTATAGGTAAATTTTTTATCCCCATTGAGACTTGAACCTGGAATCTCCCACAAACCCTCCCCATGCCTTTATATCTATCAACTCCTTTTGTGACTCCCTGGTCCAAAAAAAAAAAAGCCTTTTCCACAAACATGGCATGGAATTCCTAGACTCCAATGAAGGTGGAATTTTTTGCATAAGCAACATGGGAAAAACTTTTGATGATCATTCAACTTAAAATGAGGGAAACAATAATGCCAAATAAATGTTTTATATGCAAAATAGAGGAAGAATTGGTTAATCATTTGCTCCTACATTGCCCCAAAGCAAATATTGTGTAATAACGCAACTAGTTTCAATTCCCTCAAGAACACCCATGTAATAACACAACCTGAATTTTTTTCCCCCATAATTTTATGGTAGATTATTGCATGATTTTATGTGGTTATTTTTCTATTAGAAAATATTTTAATATATGGAAGCTTAGAGTGTTGAGCTTAAGAGTTGGAGTTATTGAACCTATTAGGTTTGTCTCGTAAGGAAAGATTTTAGGGAACTTGTCCACCAAAGCATAAGGTTAATTTACTGTTAATAATGAAGGCAAGAGAACCCTTTTTTTTATAGGCAATCTAGGCATCAGAATCTTCTCATATGGTAGTTGAAGAAACCATAAGAAAAATGAAGAAATATAGACATTCTTTCATGGAAAAAAGGATGCAAACATCTAAACCTTCAGAAAGAGAATAGGTGAAACAGAAATCTTGTAGATATTTCAATCAATCTGAGGACTAGTAGATCAGGAACTTATTTTAAAAATTCAAAAGCTAGGTTTTCTATTTTAAGAAAGTATATAGATCTAATAATTTTAAACAAAGAAACGGACTTCTCTTGATTGAATGTTTCAGAAATCTAGATTTGTATTAAAAAAAAAAAAAACATTTATAGTGAATAATCATGGTTGAAAGGTCACACAGTTGTGTTAGGGCCAAAAGATATTGGAAAGTTTGAGGTTAGATGGTAGATTTCTGTGTCCAAAAGTCCAAAATCAATCTTATATGAAAGTATAATTCTTCCAATAATAAAGATTCAGTAGCAGGCAAACAACATCAATTTTGTCACAACACTCAACAGATCAAGATTAATCCACATAACCCAAGAATAGTAAATTCAAACCCAAGCCATTCAATTCTCAATTGCAAACCCATAACAACAAGATTCTCTACCATAATTCAAGGATAATCAAATCAAACACGAAGAATTCAATCCTAATTACAACAACCAAAATAGAAGGACTTGGTAAAATAAATCACAAACAATCAGATCTCACAAAAACATTCTCAATTCTCAAATAAAAAACTCACAAAAGCAAGCCTAGCCTCCGAACACGATCCTCATTTCTGACTGCAACTAATCAAGTCTGTCTTGCTCTTCAACCTCTTTTAACAAACTTTCCTGCCCAAACTTCAACCATTTCCCAGACTTAATTTCATCAAGAAACGACCACCCTTGCTCTGCCATGAGGATTTTGTTCTGCATGATCATCAAAACAACTATAAACAAAGCAGAAAAAATAATAGAACGTATCAAGAATCTACACATAGGGCAAAATGGGCCTTTATGAGCGCCTCGGTGAGCTTGGGCCACCCGAATGCCCTACAGCCGAAGATCGCGCTGGTGACAAGAACGAACATGATGGTGAGTGTTAGGGTTAGGGTTTCTCCTGACGGGCAAACGGTCGTGGCTGGGTAGGATCCCTGTATGGGGAGGGTCGTCAACCAAAGAAAACATCTCTTGTCACAAAATGAGGTTGGAAACAATACAATAATAGAGCTTTTCTTGGAAATAATGTGGGATCTTCTCAATAAAATGTGAGAAACTGATACGAAAACTTGAGTGGAATGAAAAATGAGTGAGGTCATCTCTCAAATCTCTTTTATAGGTGATTCTTTTCCCTTTTCTTGAGTGTTTCTTGGACAGTGTGCTAATTTTGTTGTCAACCTACCATTGATCATCACATGAGTTCTGACACTCTTCACGTACTTACACGTGTCCGTTAACTTCACTTCCCGAGTTAATGAATTTACATTTTTACCCCGGACAATTACCATAAAGCCATAGCAAAAGGTGATAATAGCCAAAAAAAACTTGTAAATTTCCATAACCTAGAATTAGGATGAGGTCGTCCCCACCCCTAATCCCCTCTTATTTATTTAAAATATTTCTTACCCCAATTTGCCCCACCTCATTTAACTTTTCTTTATAAAAAAAAATTTTAAAAATTAAATATATATATTTAAAAAAATAATTACATTAAAATAAATATATTTTATAAAATATTAAAATGTTATAATTGTTCATAACTTATTTTAAAAGTATTTTATTATTATATATATTAAAATTTGAAAAATTAAAATTAAATTAAATTAAATTAATTCTTGAAATTAAATTTTATATAATAAGGCAGGATAGGACAAAGCAAAATAAGACAATTCCTAAACCCACCCCGAACTGGTCTAAGGTTTTCAAAAAAATCTCAAACTCGTTTATTTAAATTTTAAACTCATTCCATTAAGGACGAGACGACACGAACAAGTACCCAAAAAAAACTGCCCTATTATCATCCCTACATAAGATTACTCTCTAAGATATATGACATTTTGTGAGACAAAATTATCCAAAAAAAAACCCTTATGTTTTAAAAAGATCACATGTCAGAGATAGTTGATAGGTGACTAAAATATGTTAAACTGTGTTATGTTTATAATTTTAGAACTCAAAATCCCTAAAGTCTCGAAATATAAAACTCCCAAATGTGCTTTATAATTTTAAAACTTGGAAAAAAGTGGGATGGTTGTGGTTTCTCCCGGTGGAAAGTGTTGGTTTGGAGTGATTCGAAGACCTTCAAGATTTCAGTCAACGAGGCCAAGGGGAAAGTGTTCGGAACAGTCTGCAAAAGAGGCCCCAACTTTTCTTCTTAAGTTCGTTTCAATGGTAAAGGCTTGACCTTCCTTTTGGAAGGGATTGAGACCTGTTGTTGTCTGATAACCCGACTTTTGGTAGCTTGGCATGTAAGGGTATCAACAAAATTTATACCTAAGGTCCTTACACTAAAGTAGCAAAGCTACTATAGCATAGTGGCTCTAGGATCGAACACTGGGAAGGGTTTTTACTTTAACTGGTGAAGCTCAGAGGATGGAGTGAACTTTTCTTAATAAAAATTAGGTTAAGATGAAAACATAAAAAGATGAAGGTGTTGCAAACTAAACTAACATGAAAATAGGTTAAAAGATGGAAAAATAAGTTTCTCAAAGCTTTGGATAGCCATGCTTAACTCACTGTGTAAAAATGGAGATTTTGGGACTTTTCACCTCGAGTTGGGGAAGCAACTAAGGTGATGCTTACTTCCCGAACCGGTATGAGTTTAACAACTGAGTTTTAGTCCTTGAAAACTTACTAAAAGGGTAGCTGAACCTCATAAATGTTCTTTTATTGGTATAGGTCATCTCCTCAACTTGCAATACAATGGCTCGTAGGAGATAACTAATGAACGTCAGTGGATCTAACAATAAGAATCCACTGAGACCAAAAGATTATCAAGTATTGGCCATTCAAAGCAAGTCAGGGGGATTAAAAGCTTTACTTTAAATGAAAACATTTATGACGCTCAGCTACTTACATTTATGGCTTGGAAATCTCCATCCTGACACGGGAGCTTCACATGGTATCCATTACTTCAAGAAACTAAAAGGTTTTAGCCTCTCATCCTTGGGGATTTCATCCTCCAAGGATGTTTGGCTACTAAGAAAATGAGAAAGAAAAGAGAAAAGAAGCGTATGAACAAAAGTGCTCTTATAACTTATAAGGTTACAGGTTACAAGATGATCGTGTTTGAGGCTCTTCACCTCTATTTAAAGACAATAAAAAGCTAAATTACAAGAGCTATTACAAAAGAAACCTTTTCATTGGTTGATTACAAGGGTAAAATAGGTATTTACAAAGCTAAAAGTCAAGCAAAATATCTTGGAGAACCGGCAGTGGAATATCATCAACAGCGTCTCAAAACAAGGGATTTCAAAGGCATTTCGCAAATGGGGGAGATGAAAGGTCCAAATTTCGCAAGGTGAAAATCCCCTTGCGAAATTGGTCATTTGGCATGGTGAATTGCCTCCCCTTGCAAAATGGTGTTCCCATTGCTTGTGCTCGTGTTTCCACTTGAAATTCAAGCCTGTAAACGTCCAAAATCCTTGCTTAACTCGCCCAAGTAGCTCCTCCATCAATTGGCATGCTTGAATTGGTTCATAAGTTGATGAAAAACATGTAAACTTGCCACTAAAAATGGTTAGAACTAATTACTAAGGAGCTTAATGAATTAATTAGATTAAATGAATATGATTACTACTCAAAGGTGCTTAAAACCCTTATAATTAGGTCTACAAAATAGCACTTTTCGGTAGTAATCACACCCCCCAACCGACTCATTGCTAGTCCCTTAGCAATAGAGGAGATAAAAACTAAGCAAACATAATAATATACATAAAAGAGGTCATGCAAATCACTCCAAAAAATAATTGAGTGGCATGACTGATATCAAGACACATCTCACATGGTGAACTAAAGATATGAAGATTCAAAATGCAATAGAAGTTGTCAAAGCTAAAACTTAAACAAAAAGTACAAAGAGTGGAGATTATGCAATTAAGTATTGATTACTACTCAAAAAGTGCTATTTGATAGCTTGTAATTAATCCTTTTAAACACAATTGAGTAGTAGTTATTGCCTTTTAACCCAATTAACATGTTAAGGACCCTTGCAATCAATTCTAATCAAATTGTGTTAACTTTTGGTGTTTTGATAGCTTTTTTATCACCAAAGCAATATGAGATTGAGGAGAGTTATTTGGAATCCATGGCAAAGCAATGGAAAGCTTAGAAGCATGAAGAACCAAAGCTTTGAAGTCCTTTTCCATAAGCAAATCCGGAATGCAAGGAGGGGAAGCAAAGAGAAATCTACCATGAAGCATTCTTGATGATATTCATGTCAGCCACTTTTGGAGCACTTCCTGAAGTCCAATTTATGCATGCTATATGTCATCTTAAAGCTTATGAAGTCAGCAATCCAATGCTTCAAACGGTACACAATTCAGAGCTGAAATGAAGGAGTTACAGCCGTTGGAAGCCGAACACCTCAAGCTGAAAGCCAACTTCGCAGCACTGCGGAATCAGCCTTTTGCTGTGAAGTGATTTCGCAGCCCTTTTTATGCATCTACGAAATCTCGCAGACCACGTTTTCACCTGCAAAATGGTCCTTAGTGCTTCCCGATATTGCGACCGACACTTTGAGATATTTTTCTTTAGATTTTTGTTGTTTAAATCCCCAAACTCTCCTTGTAAGCCACCAATTATAGGATTCCTTAGCTTTTAAGTTAGGAAAAAGGCTAAATATCCATTTAATAACTTGATTACTACCCAAAAGTGCCATTTTACACCTTTAAGTCATATTGTTTTAAGCACTTTTGTGTAGTAATTCTTCACCTTTATTCCAATTGGCATGTTAAGGACCTAGCAATGACTTCTAATCATATTTGTGGCTAGTTTTAGTGTTTTGACATCTTTTTGGATCATTAAGACAAGCCAACCAAAGAAGAAAAGCAAAGAGAAGCAAAGAAAATCAAAAGAGAAGCAAGGAGGAAATCTGAGGACAGCAGCTGCAGTGTTCTTGGGCACTTTTGGAGCACTTCCCGAAGTCCATTTTTTACATGCTATATACCGTTTCAAAGCTCAAGAAGTCAAGAATCCAATGCTTCAAACAGTGCATGATTTGGAGCTGAAACGAGGAAGTTATGACCTTCAGAAGAGAACTGCTCTAGGTGTGCGAAAATTTCGCACACCTTCTGAATGGTGTGCGAAATTCGCACACCTGTGCGAAATCTCCTCTGAATGGTGTGCGAATTTCGCACACCTATGCGAAATCTCCTCTGTTTTTGCCGACTCCACTTTAGATATTTTCTTAAGTTTCTTTTGATGTAATTTCCTTTCTTCTCCTTGTAGCAAGCCAATGAAAAGCTTTGCTTTTGTAAAAACTATATAAGGGGTGGAAATCACCACTTGAAGACATGTAACCCGAGTGTTAAGCTTAACACTTAGCAATATACAGAGCACTCTTATTTTCTATTTTCTCGTTACTATTTTCTCTTTCTTGGAAGCCAAACAACCTCTGAGGATGTTTTCTCAGAGGATGAGAGGCTAAACTCTTGGTTTCTTGGAGTGAAGGAAGCTAGGTGAAAAGTCTAAATGAAAAGTTGGAAAATGCTCGTGCATTAAATTCAGGTAGTTGAAGTTCATAAATGGCTTTTTAATCTAAAGTTTTGCTTTAAATCCCTTAGAATCACTTTGAATGGCCAATACATGGTAAGCTTCAGGTCTTTATGGATGCTTATTGCTAGATCCATATTAGTCCATTAGTTATCATGTACGAGCCATTGGAAAGTGGTTCAAGGTGAAGACCTATATAGTGTCTAAAGCCATTAATGGACCTTGACTACCATTTCTATTGATTTTTATGGATTAAATCTTCATTGTTAAACCTACACCGGTTCGGGAAATAACTATAGGTTAAATCCCTAATGCGAGGAGAAAAATCCGGAATTTTCCACTTTGCATTCTAAACTTGATCCTGGCAATCCTTAGCTCCGAGAAACTTTCTTTCTTCCATTTTTAATTAGTTTATGTTAATTTAGGTTCAAATACTTTCAAAACAAATTTTATTTTCTTTTTAAGCTTTAAGTTTTTGATAAAGGAAATCATTAAATTTAATTTCTAATCATGAGTATATCACTGGTAGAATGAAAACTCATCCCAGAGTTCGACCCTAGAGCCACTATACTATAGTAGCTTTGCTACACTAGTATGAGGTCATAGGTTTTATAAACGTTTTTTATTAAATGACCCGACTGGGTTTTCCAAGCGAATCATAACTATTAATGTAATATTCATATAAATAGAGCCCGGGGAGCCTGTTCTCAGGGTGACAAACCTTTTGTAAAAGTTGAAAAGAAAGTAAAATACAGAGCTTGAGCTCTGCCTTACCTTCTCACTTTGATTGTATTTTTCATTTACTAAGTTATGCACTCTTTGAGGAGGTTTCCCCAGAGAATGAGTAACTAAACCTTTAGTTCCTTGGAGCTAAGGTTGCCGGGAAAGGTTCCAAGTGCAAGAATTAGTAGCTTTGTGGTTTCAGCTATGATTGAAGAGAAAGTGTGTCCCGTGAATGGTTTCTATATTTTTAGTTAACTTAAAACGCCTTGGAGTCACCTGGGCCAACACTTGGTAAGGCAAGTGATCTCTATCCATGGAGATGCACTAGTTTACCCCTTGCGAGCCTTTGGGAGGTGACTTAAAGGTAGGATTTTCTAGAATTGCCAACACTTGGTAAGCTTTTGGACTCTAAGGAGACATCCATTAGTTATCTCTTGCGAGCTTGAGAAAGGAAGTCCAAGGTTAAAGATCACCTTGAATGGTAAAGGCTAAGTGAGAGGCTTGAACCATTGCAAGTTGCATCAGTGATAGAGAATTAGAGCTGAAATCTAATTAAGGGATGCATTTGTACAGCACCGGTTAGAGAATTGACTTTATGTTAATTCTCTAATGCGAGGAAATGAACCAACTGACCGGAGCTATGTTTTTGCATGAAGAACCTCCCCTGTGAACCTAAATCTCCAAGGAATGTTTTTCTTCATAAGTAATTTCCATTACTTGCTGTGCCGTTAGTCTAAATCTAAACATTTTTCAACCAAAGTTTGTGTTTTATTTCTTAAGCTAACCTTGAAATGAAACAGCACCAATTCACTTTGAATTGGTATCATTTTCAGTTTGAAAACCCTTCCCAGTGAACGATCCTAGAGCCACTATGCTATAGTAGCTTTTTCTTTGCTACCATAGTTCATGGTGTAATAGGTTATAAATTTTGTTGATTACTCCCTCCATCAAGGAGCACCAGCTGGACATGAATCAGCTGATACACCAATTGGGCATGAATCAAGTATCAAAAGAATCTCTACTCTCAAGGTTCTGGATCAAACTCTTCCATAATGTGCTAAGTGTTAATGAGATTAGCTTCTGGATATAGTATGTACAACTATCCTCTCCCCCCAACCTAAGCTTTTCTCGAACTTTGGCAAAATTAACCAACTCTTAATAGGTTAGGAATGCATCATTCACAATTCTTTTTACTCACTAAACTTAACCAATTCACCTATGTAGCAAGAAAAGGATCGATGACTCCTAACCAATCAAGGTTTAGGGCATCGGGTTTTAAAGGCTTTCGCCACCCCTTCCGATCATGCTTAGGTTTCAAGGAAAGAATAGAAGCTTATTCTCTTTTTTTTTTTTTTTTTTAAAGACTCATTGGTCTTTTTGAGGTGTCTCAACACTATTAAAAAGAGGTTAAGTAATGAACTTTCCTAAGCTTAGAGGGTGAGAAAGTTTTACATCATATATCCGGGATTTAATGTGCACGGTGTGTGTAAAGCTTGAAATGGAAGAAATAAGTTCGAAATCAAAGAGGGCTTCAATAGATTATCAACTTTGAAAGCATAAAACAAACTCTAAGACTTAAGTAATTAAGTTAAAACTCGACTTATCCTATTTTATTTTGAGAAATTATCTTTAACAACCATAGAGAATGAAACAAAAAATTTTGAAAAAGGTCAAAAACTACTAAATCAACAAAATAACTAACTAAAATAGGAAATACTTACTTCCTCAACTCTCCCCCCAACCGAGATGAACATTGTCCCCAATGTTTCTATCGAAAAAGACGAGGAAGGAATGATATACCTTATGGTGATGTGGTATTCAAGGCGTGTGAGTGCATCCACATGATTCAAAACCATAAGAAATGTGAGAGAGGAAATAAGATACAAAAAATGATGCTTATATAAACTGAGAGAGTTGAGTACAAGATATAAGCATGAGGTACATACAATCTCAGAATATAAAACATGTATCATATACAAAAAACATATACAAAATGGAGATAGAAATATCCAATCATGGATGTGGCTCTTGAGGTGGAGGAGGTGATATGCCCAGGTGATAGTGGATCTGAGAGAGCATGGCAGAGTGCTGGTCCAGGATAGTTGCATGCTGAGCCTGAATAGCTGTATGCTGAGCCTAATGTGTCTGTATGGTATCCATCTGTCGTCTGCTGGCCTGCATCTCACGGACTAAGGTGGCCTGAGAGGCGCTCAATGAATGAAAGGACGACATGAGAGCTCTGAACTCTGT
This sequence comes from Vitis riparia, assembly GCF_004353265.1. Classification (NCBI taxonomy): domain Eukaryota; kingdom Viridiplantae; phylum Streptophyta; class Magnoliopsida; order Vitales; family Vitaceae; genus Vitis; species Vitis riparia. The sequence goes on from NC_048444.1 coordinate 23,588,953, forward strand.
AGCGGAGACAGTGATGGATGGCCCGGCTGAAGACTCAGCATAGGCTGGAGCAGGAGTGACTGGTGGTGCGGGAGTGCAAGTCACTGGAGCAGGTACTGAAGAAGAAGGCTCCGTGGTATGTGGGTCCTGCTCTGGTGATGTCTGTACTGTAGGTGCTGAGGCTGTTGGAGCTAATGGTCTCGGGATACCCTGGTCCATGGGTGAGCGGTCTAAGAACTGGGTCCAACTCTCACTGGTAAAGAGCTCTCGACAATGATGACGACGCTCTAGGTGGGGCTGAGAATGGTATCCCATATCCTCTAAGACCTGAGAGATCAGCCTCGAAAATAAGAGTGGAATAGTACCAGCTCTGCGTAGGCGCTTCCTATGCACCTTCTCCTCAAAATAGGTAAGAGCAGCCATGATTAGATGGTGAGGTCCAAAGTAGAATCCCTCAGAGATGTGGTAAAGCGTATCTAGGATAGCACTTCTCCTCTGGACGACATGCTGGAGTGGAAAAAGATTGGCACGGAGCACCAAATCTATAAGTAACATCCGTGGAGGAAGCTCCCTCCTCAAAATGGTTCTACCAGTGACTCGACCTCCTGATAAGGTAGACACCATGTCGGGCTCTGAATATTGAGACCAATGCCGGAAGGAACCAAGGTCCTCAGGGATAGGCGGAAAATGCATAGAGGCGGCTATATCTCGGGCCTCTAAAATACCATGCTGGCCATCAATCAAAAAATGAATGGCTATGGGGTCTTGGACGCCTCTAGTAGTCATAGTCTGGTAGAAATATAAGACTACCCTAGGGTAATAGAAGGACCTAGGAGTCATAAATGGCTCGATGTGGTACCTCTGCAGAAGGCGGTATGACTCCTCTAGCTCTGGTAATAGGCGGAGAGTCTCATGCTCCATACAGATCTCATCGTGAAATGGCCTATCTCTGATATCTGTGTTGCCTGGGAGGGGTGGCCCTGCTATCGTAGGTGATGCAACTCATGGTAGCTTAGCTTTAAAGGCATATCAACAAAATTTATACCTTAAATACTATTACTAAAGTAGCCAAGCTACTATAGCATAGTGGTTCTAGGATCGTTCACTAGTAAGGGTTTTCGCAAACACTAGTGATATTCAAATTAGGAAAATAGGTGATTTTCTTATGGATGTTAGCTTTAAAAGAAGATGAAAATGTTTTAAAGAGATTTAAACTAACTTAAGCTAACATTAAAGACTAAAATGAAAGGGTGTAAAAACAAGTTTCTCAAAGATAGGATAGCTATGCTCTGGCTCTTATGCAAATTGGAAATCTCAGGATAGGCTCCTCGCGTTGGGGTTGCAACTATGGTGATGCTTGCTTCCCGAACCGGTATGGATTTAGCAAATCAAGTTTTAATCCTTTAAAATGGAAAACAGATGGTAGTGGATTTCATCAATGGTTATTCACCTTAAACATCCTTTGAATGGCTCGTAAGAGATAACTAATGGTCTAAAGCCAAAAGGCTTACCAAATATTGGCAACTCAAAGTCATTCCAGGTGATAAACTCAACTTTCAATGGCCATTGAAATTGGTTCTAACGGATTAATGCAAAACTTGGAATTGAAAACCTCACCTTCCAATAGCTTGTAGGAGATAACTAATGGATAGAAATCCAAAAGCTTATCAAGTATTGGCCGTTGGAAGTTGTCCAAAGGAAATAAAAACCAAACTTTACATTAATGAACCATTAATGAAAAACGACTACCTTACCTTCCCGGCGCAAGAAATCTCCATGGGATTGCATCCAAGCCATCACATAACATCCATACTTTGAGAAACTTAAAGGTTTTAGCCAATCATCCTCTGAGGAAAAGTCCTCAGAGGCTGTTTAGAAATGGGAAAGAACAGGAGAAGAGAGAAAAAAGAGCTTTATATATTACTAAGTTCATGTACAGAGGATCGATCCCCCCAATCCTATATATCCTTTTGGAGGCATTGTGCACCTCTATATATAGCAAAATTACAAGATAAAGCCTTATGTTGGCTGAATACAAGGTTACAAAAGGAATTTACACGAGAAAATATCAAGCTAAAAATATATGGGAAGTCGGTGGTGCGTGCATGGAGAAATAGAGGAAATTTGGCATTTTCGCAATGTGCCTAAATCCTCCTTGCGAAATTTCACAATGTTGCGAAATGGCAAAATTTCGCACCATGAGGAAAATCCCCTTGCGAAATTTCGCAAGGAGAAATTCACCTTGCGAAATTTTCGCAAGGTTTGATGCAGTTGTCTTCCGAAGGCCATATCTTCCTCATTTCAGCTCCAAATTGTACACGGTTTGAAGCGTTGGATTCTTGACTTCCTGAGCTTTGAAATGGTATATAGTATGTAGAAAATGGACTTCAGGAAGTGCCCCAAAAGTGTGAAAGAAGACTGCAGCTGCTGTCCTCTATTTTCCTCTTCTCCATTGTTCTTGTTTGTGCTCGTGTTTCCACTTGAAATTCAAGCCTGTAAACTTCCAAAATCCTTGCTTTAACTTGTCCAAGTAGCTCCTCCATCATTTGGCATGCTTGAATTGATTCATAAGCTGATAAAAACATGTAAACTTGCCACAAAATGGTTAAAACCAATTACTAAGGACCTTAATGAATTAATTGGGTTAAATGAATGTGATTACTACTCAAAGGTGCTTAAAACCATTATAATTAGGTCTACAAAATAGTACTTTTTGATAGTAATCAATAGGCCACTTGAGGACCTCTGCTAGGTGTGAAGAGCCTGGGATAGTAGATGCTGGAGGTGATGGAGGGGCTCTGGAGGACTCACCTGGTCCTGAAATCCTAGTCCTCTTAGGTGGAGGACTGCTCACAGGGGGTGGCACTAGTGCCCTGGAAGACCCAAATGATCGTCTGGTCCCATACCCGTGTTGAGTAGAGGGAACTGGAGTCTGGGCAGGTTGAGATGGTGTAGAACGACCACCTCTCTATGAGTGGGCCCCACGCTGACTAGCTGAAGAGAATGCCCCCCGTGTCCGTGTCATGGTATAAATACTGAAATAAGACTGAAAAGCACGAAAAATAGAGCATCCCAGGGGTAAAGTGTCAAAAATACAGTTGAAATGGTAACCAGTGCAAAATTTGCAAGGCATGAATAGTGGTTGCTAAATTTGGCAACGGGCACTATTCACGCAACACTATTCACAGGCACTATTCACCTTCTTCTCCAATGCTTACTTTGAATTTGAATTTTCATTTTTAACGGTTTAAAATTCAGAAAAAGGGTATGGTTTTAATGGAAACATGATTCTAAATGCAATGGAGTAAGTTTGGGAGCCTAAAACACATTGCAAGATAGAGATTTTTGCAAAAATGGTGGCCGGCCATGTGGGTCTTTGATTTGAAAAAAATGGATTTTTGAAATGGTTTTAATGGATGAAAATGCATGTTTATGGTTCCTAAAACATAGAAATGACATAAACAAGCAATTTAAGGAGCCAAAAATGGAGAAAAATGAAAAATTACTCACCTTGGAACAATGAAGCACGCGGCCTAGAGAGGAAATACAAGGGGAATAGTGTTTTATGCATGAAAAATGAAGTTGAGAAGGCTTTAAAAAGGGTTTTTGGCCATGAAAAAAAAAATTTTGAAAATTTGTCAAAGTACGGGGATGAACTGAGGAGTGTTAAAACTACAAAATTGAAGTTTGAAAATGAATTTAAAAAGAATCAAATCCTTGGTAAGCATGAAGAAAAAATTTCGCAAGGTGATGCCAAATTTTCGCACTGGCTACTCCCCTTAAAAACCAATCCTGAGAGGTTGCATTTTGATATTTGCTTTGAAAACAATTTCGCAAGGTGAAAAATGACTTGCGAAAATTTTCGCACTGGTTACTCCTTGCCAAAGTGCAATCCCGAGAGGTTGTAAATTGCATCTTGCCAAAATGTGCATTTCGCAAGGTGAAATTCACCTTACCAAATTTTCGCAACTCACTTTTTGAGTTGCGAAATGGGCTTTTAAGCTTGGACTTAGATATATTTCTCCCCTATTTCATCTTTCTCTCCACATTTGTGAGCTTGTGAGCTTTCGTACCTACTATTGGACATCAAAGCTCCATTAAAAACATAAAAAAATAAAAATCAAAACTAAGAAACCTAAACAAAATATGTGCAAAAGTATTAAAAATGCAAAGTAAACAAGAATGTAATACTAAAATTAAAACAAAAAGAGATGAGCACTTAGCTTTTCATGCTAAGCTCATCAACTTACCACACTTTCTCAAGGATGTGATGGGTCATGGAGGATGAGTACCTCCTTGTCACGGGAAAATGGCTCGATGTAGGGCTTGAGTCTTTGCCCATTTACCTTGAAGGTCTTTGCACTTTTTGAGTTGAGTAACTCAATTACTCCATGTGAGTGCACTTGGTGGATGACAAAAGGCCCTACCCACCTTGATTTGAGCTTTCCCGGAAATAGGTGAAGCTTAGAGTCATATAGCAAGACTCTTTGTCCCTTGAAAAATACTTTCTTGGTCACCAACTGATCATGCCATCTCTTTAGCTTTTCCTTAGCTATTTTTTAGTTGAGATAGGCATCATTTCTCAATTCCTCAAGCTCATTCAAATCCAAACTCCTTTTTAGCCCAGCCTTAGTTAATCCATGTTGAGCTTTTTAATGGCCCACCATGCCTTGAACTCAATCTCAACGGGAAGATGGCAAGCTTTGCCATAAACAAGACGGTACGGTGACATCTGTGGACCCTCACCCGATCCACCGGACCGGCGCGACTCGCTTTTAAAAGAAAATAAGGAATGAAAAAGTTGAGTTCTCCAGTTTTGAAAAAAACCGCCCCTGGTGAGAGACGGTGTTGTATGGAGTCGCCACTTACTTTTTATTTTTATTTTTAAAATGGGGAAAATTAAGTAAGAACCAAAACCCCTAATGACCCTAGTATGGAAAAAAAGCGGTCTGCGAAAACTAGATTCTAGGTCCGGGGATCAGGTTACCCATTAGGAAGGTACCTCATGCGAGGTAGCACCCTTCTAGGCCCGGAACTCGGTCTCTACTGATGAATTGGGGTATGTGGGAGCATATGGGTCAAAGATGAAACCCTAGGCTAAATAAATGTCATGAATCACACAATCCTAATTGGTATTTGGCATGCATATGGATTCAACCAACCCAAAACAATGGGTGCGTACCTGTGGTCCCCAGCCATGCGCTGCATAAACGGTCAGTCAAACACAGATAAACATGTAACAAAAATTCAGGATTAGGCACCATGCATGCATATGATTCAACAATCAAAACCAACGATGCGTACCTGTGGTCCCTAGCCATGTGCTACAGCAGAGGGTGAGTCAGCCACGCAACATGTATTCAGAATCAAGCATCAAATTTTGTGCCAAAAAGGAAGAAGGCTGGTTGAGATCAGGTAATGGACTCCCCAAATGTCATACAAATCAAACTAGACTTACCTAGACCACCCCACCCATAACTTCAAAATTTCCCATACTAACTGAAATCAAACACTGACTTAAACCTTCAAGATGGCTCACAAGTGCCCTATAGCAAATGGGTTTGAGCCCCAATGGATAAGGGCTCGAAAAATGCCAAAAACGAGGGCTACCTAAAGTCCTTCAGCAGAACAAGTTGAACTGGTTCTCAACTAGTACAACCTATTGAGAAGAATTCCCAAATTTTCTATAAAACTCCTAAATGAGTGAGGATTCAAACAAAAGAAACGGTCCTCAATTCCGAGCCCGAATGAGTGAGAACCGGACCAAGAAAGGCAGGTGTTCCTCATGGCTGACAGAGGCAGCCAGTTATGGTGCTGAACCGGTTGAACCGGTTCCCAACTGGTCCATCCGGTTGATAAAAAAATCCCAAATTTGGTCAAAAAGTTCCTAAGTGATTAAGGAAGCAAAAAAAAGAAACGGTTCTCAATTACGAGCCCGGATGAGTGAGAACCAGACCAAGAAAGGCAGGTGCTCCTCATGGCTGACAGAGGTAGCCACTTATGGGGCTGAACCGGTTGAACCTGTTACCAACTGGTTCAGCTGGTTGATAAAAAATCCCAAATTTGGTCAGAAAGTTTCTAAGTGATTAAGGAAGCAAACAAAAGAAACAGTTCTCAATTCTGAGCCCGGATGAGTGAGAACCAGACCAAGAAAGGCAGGTGTTCCCCATGGCTGACAGAGGCAGCCACTTATGAGGCTAAACCGGTTGAACCGGTTCCCAACTGGTCCATCCGATTGATAAAAAATCCCAAATTTGGTTAGAAAGTTCCTAAGTGATTAAGGAAGCAAAAAAAAAATAAATGGTTCTCAATTCCGAGCCCAGATGAGTGAGAACCAGGCCAAGAAAGGCAGGTGTTCCCCATGGCTGACAGAGGCAGCCACTTATGGAGCTGAACCGGTTGAACCGGTTCCCAACTGGTCCATCCGGTTGATAAAAAATCCCAAATTTGGTCAAAAAGTTCCTAAGGGCTTAAGGAAGCAAACAAGAGAAACGGTTCTCAATTCTGAGCCCGGATGAGTGAGAACCAGACCAAGAAAGGCAAGTGCTCCTCATGGCTGACAGAGGCAGCCACTTATGGGGCTGAACCGGTTGAACCGGTTCATCCGGTTGATAAAAAAAATCCCAAATTCAGTTAAAAAGTTCCTAAACCATTCATAACCAATCAACAAAAATCATGTGTTGCCTTTATTATCCACACCCAAGCAATACAATATTCATATCAAAGGGAAGAAAAGATGATGAGGAAGGAGAAAAACATATGAAGACGAGGAAGATAAACTGTCAGCAAAGAAAATTCAGCATGCTTACCTCAGAATCTCCACCAAATAGATCTGTGTATGCCAATGATGACTCCCAAAACTAAGATGCTGTCATTCTCCTCTTCAAAGAAACCATAGTGCTGAAGCTTTCCCCCACACCCTCAACTCAGAAGATGCTCCTGACCTTTTTGTTTCTCTCACCAGCAAAATTTCCCCTCTTTCTGAAAATGCCAAAAGGTCCTTTGCTCTCCTCTCTTCCCACCTTTTATACTCATACCCCTCTCAGCATTTGAGCCTCCTGGGTTCCTTCCCCTTCAGCACCGAAATCCCCTTCATCAGCATGGGAACCACACCCCTCATTACTTCTCTTAAACTTACAAGGCTAGCTCACTCCCTTCAGCTTTCAGTTTGCTTCACCACCAAGAATCCATATGGATTCGTGGTGGGCTGCAAGGAACCCAAACCAAGGCCCAAAATGGACCCACAACATTGCCCAAAACCAATATGAAGCTTACGGGCCTGATCCATGTAGGATTTGGGCCCCAAAATTACTAGAATTAGTGTTTTACCTCAGCTGACTCAATGAACCGGCTGAACCGGCCGAACCGGATGCCCACTGGTCGAACCGATGGCAAAAAATTTTGAAAATTTGACATAATGTTCCTAGAATAGTAAGGAATCCATGAAACAAAACGGTACATGATTCCAAGTTCGGAAGAGGGAGATATGATCAAAACAATTACCAAAAATCAGTGTTCTACACCGGCTGACTCGATGAACCGGCTGAACCGGCTGCCAACCAGCCGACCGGTTGCAAAAAATTTTTAAAATTTTACAGAATGTTCCTGGAAGAATAAGGAATCCATAAAAAGAAACGGTTCTAGATTCCGAGTTTGGATGAGGGAGATACGATCAAAACAAGCCCGAGTGCTCCGAACCTCAACATGCCCCTATAAACTCCAACTAAGCTAAAACATCGGGATGACCCCACTTCCTTCCTATAGGGTGATGTGAATGACTAGGAAAATGGCCACGATGACCCTCCAAAATGAACCTCATACGCACCACAATGGACCACAGACAAGCCCACATGAGGCTCGGACACCGACTAAGCCCAAAAGGGGCCCTAGTGGTGCCATATGAGAACGATGGGTGCAGGTGACGCCCAAAGGATAAATGCCAGTGTCGAGGGACAAAATTGAGGGTTTACACATCCCAAGGATAGTCTTATAAGCCGTCCTATACGCCCATAGGGAATCAAGGAGCTTAACAGACCAATCTTTCTTATTGGTGTTCACCACCTTCATCAAGATGTTCTTAATTTCCCGGTTGGCTAGCTCTACTTGGCCACTCGTCTAAGGATGATAAGGTGTAGCTACCTTATGCTTAATTCCGTACTTGGCCAAAAGAGCTTCAAAGGGCTTGTTGCAAAAGTGAGTGCCTCCATCATTGATGATTGCTTTAGGCACTCCAAACCTCAAGAAGATGTTTTCTTTTAGGAACTTGAGAACCACTTTATGATCATTGGTTCTACAGGGTATAGCTTCAACCCACTTTGAAACATAATCAACTCCTACCAAGATGTAGGAGTGGCCAAAAGACATAGGGAAAGGTCCCATGAAGTCTATGCCCCAAACATCAAAAAGATCCACTATCAAGATGGGGTTCAAAGGCATCATGTTTCTCCTTGAAAGCTTGCCTAGTCTTTGGCACTTATCACATCCTTTACTTACCTCATGGGCATCCTTAAAAAGTGAGGGCCACCAAAAGCCTGATTGAAGAACTCTCATTGCCGTCTTTTGAGAGGCAAAGTGGCCTCCACATGCATTCCCATGGCAATGAGATAGGATCCCATGCTTCTCTTGTTCAGGCACACACTTCCTTATAATTTGGTCTGCACAATACTTGAAGAGAAAAGGCTCCTCCCAATAATATTCATGGACCTTGGCAAAGAAATTCTTCTTGTCCTGAGAGCTCCATTCACTTGGTATTTCTCCCGTGACCAAGTAATTGGCAATGTGTGCAAACCATGGCACTTCCTCCACAAGCATCAAGGATTCCTCAGGGAAATCATCATTTATGGGAAGTCCATGGGTGTCATGAGCGATGTTGAGCCTTGACAAGTGGTCAGCTACCACATTCTCAACACCTTTCTTATCTCTGATTTGGAGGTTGAACTCTTGAAGCAAAAGTATCCACCTAATCAACCTAGCCTTCGCATCTTGCTTGGTTAGCAAATACTTCAAAGTTGAATGATCCGTGAATACCACAATGGAAGACCCTATCAAATAAGCTCTAAATTTGTCCAAAGCATACACCACAGCAAGTAATTCTTTCTCAGTGGTGGTGTAATTCCTTTGAGCATCATTCAAAGACTTGCTTGCATAGTAGATCACATAAGGTTTACCATCTTCTCTTTGTCCCAAAACAGCCCCAATGGCATAATCACTTGAGTCACACATCACTTCAATGGCAACTCCCAATTTGGTGCTCTCACAATGGGCGCTAATGTCAAGAATTGCTTAAGAAGCTCAAAACTCCTTTGACATTTATCATCCCACTCAAACTTGGCATCCTTCACCAATAATTCACAAAGAGGTTTGGCAATCTTGGAAAAATCCTTTATAAACCTCCTATAGAACTCGGCATGCCCAAGGAATTGCCTTATTCCTTTTACATTGGTGGGAGGTGGCAACTTCACAATTAGTTCCACCTTAGCTCTATCTACCTTTATACCCTTCTTTGAGATTACGTGCCCAAGAACAATACCTTGATTTACCATAAAATGGCACTTCTCCCAATTGAGTACGAGGTCTTTCTCTATGCATCTTTTCAAAACATCTTCAAGATGTGACAAACAATCCTCAAAAGAAGTCCCATACACAGTTATGTCATCCATGAAGACTTCCATGATTCATTCAACCATGTCACTGAAGATGCTAAGCATGCATCTTTGGAAGGTAGTAGGTGTGTTGCATAATCCAAAAGGCATCCGCCTATAAGCATAGGTGCCGAATGGACAAGTGAAGGTAGTCTTCTCCTGGTCCTCCACATCAATCTCTATTTGAAAATACCCGGAATACCCATCCAAGAAGCAATAAAAAGGATGCCCAGATACTCTCTCAAGGACTTGATCCATGAAAGGCAAAGGGAAGTGATCATTTCTCGTTACTGTGTTCAGCTTCCTGTAGTCAATGCACACCCTCCAACCAGTTGTGAGGCGTGTGGACACTTCATCTCCATTTTCCCCCTTGACTACGGTTATCCCGGACTTCTTTGGAACAACTTGGGTTGGACTCACCCAAGTGCTATCTAAAATGGGGTAAATGATGCCCGCTTGAAGAAGCTTCAACACTTCAGCCCTTACTATCTCTTGCATATGAGGATTCAATCTCCTCTGTGGCTGACGAGTTGGCTTAGCTCCCTCCTCCATATAAATATGGTGCGTGCAAATCAATGGGCTTATCCCCTTCAAATCAGAAATTTGCCATCCGATGGCCTTCTTGTGCTTTCTAAGGATTCTTAGAAGATTGTCCTCTTGTGAAATGGTTAAAGAAGAAGAAATTACCACCGGGGCTTTATTACCTTCCTCCAAGTAAGCATACTTCAACTCGGCAGGAAGGGTCTTCAATTCAAGCTTAAGGATTGCATCCTTAGCTTCTTTCATCTCTTCCTCATCCTTGAACAAAGGGAGGATCACTGGCTTTTGTCTCCGGTTTGACATAATGGCATTCATTCCCATGGGTTCAGCTAACCCATCATCAAGATCTTCATGGTTTTCATCTGGATTCTCTTCAAACTGATCAAGCATACTCTGATTACAATGCTCCTCCACCAGGGTATCTATCATACACACTTCTTCTGGGCCCTCATCTTCTTCAGGATGGATGTGCTTTTGACATAGATGGAAGATGTTGAGTTCCAATGTCATATTCCCAAAAGTGAGTTGCATGACCCCATTCCTACAATTGATGGTTGCATTGGATGTTGCAAGGAATGGTCTTCCAAGGATGATTGGAACATAGTTGATCCCTTTGACAATGGGATCCGTATCAAGCACCACAAAATCTACTGGATAGTAGAATTTCTCAACTTGAACCAATACATCCTCTATTACCCCCCTGGGGATTTTCACTAATCGGTCAGCTAAGGATAGGGTGATCGATGTTGGCTTGAGTTCTCCCAACCCCAGCTCCTTGTATACAGAGTATGGAAGCAAGCTAACATTTGCCCCCAAATCAAGCAATGCCTTCTCCACTTGGATTCCTCCAATATTGACTGAGATTGTAGGACACCCCGGATCTTTGTACTTGATTGGAGACTTGCATTGGATTATAACACTCACTTGCTCAGTTAGGAAGGCTTGCTTTGTGACATTGAGTCCTCTTTTCACAGTGCACAAGTCCTTCAAAAACTTTGCATATGTGAGTACTTGCTTGATCATATCAAGGAAAGGAATATTCACCTTCACTTGTCATAGCACATCAAGAATCTCAGAAGCATTCTTGATCGGTTTCTTCCCATGCAAGGCTTGAGGAAATGGAGGAGGTATGTGCTTCTTCATCATGCCTTCCTTTAAAAGAATTTGAGGTTCCTCATCCATGCTAGGAATGATGCTTTCTTTCATCTGAACTTCCTTTCCCTTTTGTTCTTTTCTATCAGCCTTGTCTTCTTTGGCTTTCCTCTGATCATGCTCCGGCTGATGCACTTCCTTACCACTTCTCAAAGTGATAATAGCTTGCACGTCCCTCACCTTTGAAGAATCCTCATCTTTGGATTCCACTTCATGTATCTCCTTAGGATTTTGGTGAGGCTGAGAGGGAAACTTCCCTTTCTTATTGACAGTGTTCAAATTTGTGAGCCTTGAGATGGAATATTGGATGTTGTCTATTTTCTGAGACAACTCATTATGCATCCCATCTATCTTCTTGTTCAATGTACTCTCTATGTTGTCAATCTTCTGATTTAGTTGAGAGTTGATGGATTTTTGCTCACTCACAAAGTCACCCATAACCTTGCTAAGGCTTATGAGTGCTTGCTCAACTGAGGATTGACCTTGACTCTGTTGGCTTGATTGGGCTGGTGACTGATATGGGTTTGGCCTTGGATTGGGTGGTTCCTCCAGCTAGAGTTGTACGTGTTGCCATAGGGAGCATTTGAATTTGGCTTCCATTGGCCAATCAGGTTAGCTTGTTCACCGAACATTTCTCTTGCTGCTAGAATGGTGGGACATTCTTCCACCATATGTTCTAATGACTGACAGATGGAGCACGGATTGGCTTGTTGTTGAGGTTCTGAAATAGCTTGGACTTCGTGAACTTTTCTCAACTCCATTTCCTCTATTTTTCTAGCCATGGCAGCTACCTTAGCTATCATCTCCATGTCTTCACTCAAATTGTACATCCCCCTCTGACATTTCTGAACTGGCCTCTTCCCCATTTCTCTGTTATTGGCTCATCCCATCCACGGGAACCTCTGAGACATAACTCAGGAAATCCATAGCCTCCTCAGGGTTCTTGCTCATGAAATCACCCCACACATTGTCTCCAATATCTGCTTCATTGAAGATGACATGCCATCATAAAAATAGCTCACCAAAAGCCATGTATCAAAGTCATGGTGAGGACATGCATTGATGGCCTCCATATACCTCTCCCAGCATTCATAAAATTTTTCATTCTCACGTGCTAAGAAGTTGGAGATTTGTCTCTTCAATCCATTTGTTCTGTGAGTAGGGAAAAACTTCTTCAAAAATTAGCTTGAAGTTCTGTCCATGTTCTTATGCTTCTCGGCCTCAAGGAATTGAGCCATATCTTGGCTTTGTCCTTTAATGTGAATGGAAAGAGCTTCAACCTCATAAGCTCAATAGTTGTTCCCCCTTCTTGAAAAGTATTGCACACATCTTCGAATTCCTTTATGTGCGCATATGGATTTCACTTTCCATCCCATGGAAAGTAGGAAGCAGAGGCACGATGTGTGGCCTGATAATCAATTGCTCTGTAGGAGGAATGATGCTAGATGGTGCACTCATCCTCGAAGGGTGCATCCTGTCCCTCGGACCTATACAAGTTCGGATCATTCTCCTGCCCATGTTGTGAATGTTGATCCTCTGGCTGATTCGCCATGACTTCCAAAATGATCTCTAATTCAGTAGCTCGTGGAGTCTCTATCCGCACTAACCTTCCCTCTTGGTCTCTAATCCAATAGGGCATGCACAGATTCAGCTGGAACAAAACAAATAAACAAAACAAAGAAAAAAAAAAAAAACAGAGCATGCGGAAGGAAAAACCGAGTATGAAAAATAAACTAAAAATGAAAGTTAAAGCTAAAGAAACTTATCTAAACTAAGTTTAAAATGTTCTAAAACTAAAATAAAAAGTTAGAAAATGAAAAATGGGATAGAATTCACCTTACTCATGAGAAGTCTCACAAGTTACCTCCGGCTGATGTATTCACAGTGAAGTAGCACCTTCCCCGGCAACGGCGCCATTTGATAACCCGACTCTTGGTAGCTTGGCATGTAAGGGTATCAACAAAATTTATACCTAAGGTCCTTACACTAAAGTAGCAAAGCTACTATAGCATAGTGGCTCTAGGATCGAACACTGGGAAGGGTTTTTACTTTAACTGGTGAAGCTCGGAGGATGGAGTGAACTTTTCTTAATAAAAATTAGGTTAAGATGAAAACATAAAAAGATGAAGGTGTTGCAAACTAAACTAACATGAACATAGGTTAAAAGATGGAAAAAGAAGTTTCTCAAAGCTTTGGATAGCCATGCTTAACTCACTGTGTAAAAATGGAGATTTTGGGACTTTTCAACTCAAGTTGGGGAAGCAACTAAGGTGATGCTTACTTCCCGAACCGGTATGAGTTTAACAACTGAGTTTTAGTCCTTGAAAACTTACAAAAAGGGTAGCTGAACCTCATAAATGTTCTTTTATTGGTATAAGTCATCTCCTTGACTTGCAATACAATGGCTCGTAGGAGATAAGTAATGAACGTCAGTGGATCTAACAATAAGAATCCACTGAGACCAAAAGGTTATCAAGTATTGGCCATTCAAAGCAAGCCAGGGGGATTAAAAGCTTTACTTTAAATGAAAACATTTATGACGCTCAACTACTTACATTTATGGCTTGGAAATCCCCATCCTGACACGGGAGCTTCACATGGTATCCATTACTTCAAGAAACTAAAAGGTTTTAGCCTCTCATCCTTGGGGATTTCATCCTCTAAGGATGTTTGGCTACTAAGAAAATGAGAAAGAAAAAAGAGAAGAAGTGTATGAACAAAAGTGCTCTTATAACTTATAAGGTTACAGGTTACAAGATGATCGTGTCTGAGGCTCTTCACCTCTATTTAAAGACAATAAAAAGCTAAATTACAAGAGCTATTACAAAAGCAACCTTTTCATTGGTTGATTACAAGGGTAAAATAGGTATTTACAAAGCTAAAAGTCAAGCAAAATATCTTGGAGAACCGACAGTGGAATATCATCAACAGCGTCTCAAAACAGGGGATTTCAAAGGCATTTCGCAAAGGGGGAAGATGAAAGGTCCAAATTTAGCAAGGTGAAAAGCCACCTTGCGAAATTTCGCAAAGGGGTTCTTCATGGTGCGAAATGGCGAAATTTCGCACCATGAGGAAAATCCCCTTGCGAAATTTTGGCAAGGTGAAATTCACCTTGCAAAATTGGTCATTTGGCATGGTGAATTGCCTCCCCTTGCGAAATGGTGTTCTCATTGCTTGTGCTCGTGTTTCCACTTGAAATTCAAGCCTGTAAACGTCCAAAATCCTTGCTTAACTCACCCAAGTAGCTCCTCCATCAATTGGCATGCTTGAATTGGTTCATAAGCTGATGAAAAACATGTAAACTTGCCACTAAAAATGGTTAGAACTAATTACTAAGGAGCTTAATGAATTAATTAGGTTAAATGAATATGATTACAACTCAAATGTGCTTAAAACCCTTATAATTAGGTCTACAAAATAGCACTTTTCGGTAGTAATCATTGTCTCAAAGTAGGGGAGCGTTTCAAAAAAGCTTAGGCAAAAGGGGGAAGAAGGTATCAGTTGGAGTTGTGCACTAACAAAGTAGGACAGTTTTTATTTTGCACGGCCTGGGATATCGAAGATAAGAAATTCTCCTTGGCGTTCCCTGAAGGTAGGATTGTGGTTGGGGGTTGGCAACTTTTGGCTAGGAAGTTAAGAAGTCTGAGTTTCTCCTTGTCCCAAAGGAGAGAGGAGTCCTTAACCTCTTCTTCAAGAAGGAGGGTTCTCAAAGGGGTCAGTGTCAAAAGGAGAACCCAACAATAGAGGCAAAGTTTTTTGGTTCTGCTAAACTTCGTAATGTTGTGTGGTTAGAAATTGAAAAGGGGGTGATCGATAGCAACAAGGAAGTCTTGAGCAGGAGCTTGGAGAGGAGATGGGGGAACTTTCCGATTAGTTCTCATACCTTATTTCTCTTAAGTCTTGGGCTAAATTCAGTTAGATGTTGAAAGGAAATCTTCATTTGGCTCTTTTAGGAGGTCCTCTTATCCGCTTTGAGTATGAAGATGTCGTTGAAGCTAAGAGGATGTTGCACATAGGGGTAAAGTGGTTTAAAGGTAAATGTCTTATATTGGATTGGTGGAACCCTTCTGTTGGTTGTCTCATAGAGGACAGGAAGAGACGAGAGGTGTGGGTAAGAATTTTGGGTCTTCCACTGCATTTTTGAGGGATGAGTTTTTTCATGAACTTAGGACAAGCCTATGGTTGCTTTGTGGGTGTTGACGATGACAAGGCGGAACGTCAAAACTTGCAGTGGGCTAAGGTCCTTGTAGGGGTAAGAGGTGGAATTTCCCTAGATCTTTGTAGGTAGTGGTTGGTTCTACCTGTTTTGTGGTCCAGTTATGGTGGGAAACTACTCCATGGATCAGTGAGGTGCAACCTTCATGGTGTTGCAGAGGAAGAGGGGGAAATGATGATGGTGAGGTTGGGTCATGCCCCCCTCCCCTCCCCGCCCCAAGAGTAGCTGAAGTTGCTATGGGAAAGAGGATGGCCATGTGTCAATGGTTGACCCACTGCTCTCTGCAAAGGTGGGAGAAGACATTGTTCCTAATGTGACAGGAATGGCTACATGTACATAAAGGAAAAGGGAGCTTTGTGGAGCGGGTGCTTTAGGAGCTTTGTTAGGCTCAAAAAATGAGGCCCTTGCTACTGGATCCTGGGCCTTGTTGGGCACTGTTTATGGAGGTAGTGTTAAAACATTTTCCTTAGGTAAGGCCCAGGTGGAAATGGGTCGGGCATGTCTTTTAAAATGAGGAGAGAATTTCCACTCTTCTCCTAGAGAAGTTCTTCACGATCGGTGCCCTAGCTTTTCGTCCACAACGATGGGTCCTCCCCAAAGCCTAGACCCTTATGCGTCATTTCCGACAACTTCGAAGGTGAACTCGAAACCTTTAGCAGACATCGCTTTCTTAGAAGAAGTTCTCATATTCCAAGGTATGCTTTCTTCATCCCATTCTTCTTGGGAGGAAGGGCCTTCTTCTTCTTCTACTCATTTCTGGGTGCCAAATTCTTCTACTTTGAGCAAGGATTGAAAAGGGACAACGATGTTTCTAAAGCGTTGGGAAGGATCCCTTGAGTGAGAAGAGGGTGCACTAGAGGTAAGGACCGATGTTATAAAAGGGCCTCTATCTCTGGTTTTGCAAGATGGGTCAGATGTGGTTTTCCTTGAGAATGCTTCATCCGGAAAAGATTTGTCCTCCGACAAGGAGTTTTCCAATTTCAAATATTTCAATAGATTTTTGGGAATGCTAGTTGAGGGGTGCAAAGAAAAAATAGTTATACTACTGAAAAAGTTGAAGAAGATGACTGGTGGGGGGACCCTTTGTAACAAGAGAAAGAAGAAAGTGATGTCCACATCACGCTCTGAAAAGGAACTTAAGAGATTGGATTGTACGATTAGCTATGAGAGTTTGTGCTTGTGAATAGAATGAGAGACAAGAACAAATAGGAAATGATCCCTGTGGATTGATGAAGATCAAAAATCCTCTCTTGGAATGTTATAGGGCTCAAGGACAAGGAGAAAATGAGGATGATTAATTCAGTAGTTAGATCCTAGAAGACAGATTTAGTTTGTATTTTAGAAACAAAGGTGTAGGAGATGTCGTTAAAGATGGTGAAAAGCTTAGGCACTGGAAGGTTTATGGGCTGGGGTGCAGTTGATGTTGGGGGTGCCTCAGGAGGCATTCTGATTTTTTGGGACAATAAGGTTCTAGAACTCTTGGAGCTAGAGCGCAAGGGTTTCACCATCTCGGGTTGCTTTAGGAATGTGGATGATGGTTTTGTTTGGGTATTCAATGTTGTCTATGGACCAGTCCTATCGAGGGAAAAAAAAAAAGTTTTGGGGAGAATTAGGTGCAATTAAAGGCCTATGGGATGATCTCTGTTGCATGGGAGAGGGGATTTCAATTCCATTATATTTCCAAGGGAAAGAAGGAACGGGCTCAGTCTGACAACAAAGATGAGAAGGTTCTCTAAGGTCATTGAGGAGTTGAGTCTAAAGGATTTGCCCTCTTCCGATGGTCAATTCACATGGTACAGTGGTCTTAATTCTCAAGCAGCTTCAAGGTTGGATCGCTTTCTAGTCTCTAACGAGTGAGAGAATCATTTTTTGTGTGTCTTTCAATGTGCTCTCCCTAGAATCGTCTCTGATCACTATCCCATTTCTCTAGAGGACAATGGGTTAAAAAAAGCAAGACTCCCTTCCGCTTTGAGAATATGTGGCTTCTATTGGATGGGTTTAAAGAGCTAGTAAGAGCGTGATAGGGTACTCCGTTGCAGGGTCTAATAGCCACTGCCTTGCTGAAAAGTTGAAAGCTCTTAAAAAGGATCTAAGAAGATGGAATAAAGAAGTTTTTGGTAATGTCTCTGCTAGAAAATCTAAGGTCTTCTCTCGAATTCAGTTATGGGATTCGAAGGAGAGTGTTAATCCTTTGTCTTTTGAGGAAGCAGGGGCTTAAATGGGGGATTTAAAGGAGTAGAAGAATTGCATTTTAATGGAAGAAACTTTTCGGAGGCAAAAATCTAGGGAATCTGGTTAAAGGAGTGTGATAAGAATACCAAATTTTTTCATAAGATGGCCAACACCAGGGCAAAAAGAAACTTTTTATCCAATGTAAAAAATTAATAGGAACACTCTTACTGTTGAGGAACATATCAAGTCTAGGGTGTGTAGGGCTTATAGGACTTTGTTATCAGAGAATGAGGATTGGAGACCGAGAATTAGGGATTTACAGTTTCGTGTTCTGGGGATAGAAAGGTCTAGAAGTTTAAAGGTGTCTTTCATAGAAAAAGAAGTGTTTGAAGCCCTGTGCAGCCTCTTCGACAATAAAACGTCTAGTTTAGATGGCTTCACCATGGCATTTTGGTAATTTTCTTAGGATTTTACCAAAGTTGAGATTATGGCCTTTTTTGGTGACTTTTTCCACCTTGGCACTTTCAAGAGGAGTCTAAACTCCACTTTTCTCATTCTAATCCCAAAAAATGGGGTTACGGCAGAAGAGTTGAAAGATTTCAGACTAATAAGTTTGGTTGGAAGTCTTTACAAATTACTGGCCAAAGTCTTGGCAAATAGGCTAAAACTAGTTATTAGGAAGGTGGTTTCAAAGTACCAGCATGCCTTTATTCAGAATAAGTAGATTTTGGATGTCGCGCTCATTACAAATGAGGCTGTAAACTCCAGGTTGAAGGATAATCTCTCTAGTCTCCTTTTAAAATTGGACATTGAGAAGGCATTTGATCATGTCAATTGGGATTGCCTTCTATCAGTTATGTCCAAGATGGGGGGTAGAGGTGGATTAATTGGATTAGATGGTGCATCTCCACAACTAATTTCTTAATTTTAATTAATGGAACCCCTTCAAACTTTTTTCATAGCACTAAGGGCTTGAGACAAGGTGACCCATTATCCTCTTATCTCTTCTTATTAGTCATGGAGATTCTCAGCCAACTGTTTTTTAGAGCCAGAAGTAGGGGTTTCATTAAGGGGTTTAAGGTGGGAAGTAGTAATGGAGTAGGAAAGGATCTACTCCATCTTCTGTTTGCTGACAATACCTTTTTATTTTGCAAGGCCAATAGTGAGCAGTTGAGATACTTGAGTTAGGTGTTCTTATGGTTTGAGGCGATTTTTGGGTTAAAAGTGAATAGGGATAAAAGTGAGGCTATCTCTATAGGAAGGGTTGATTCTTTGGAGAATATCGTTTCAGTATTGAGGTGTAGAATTGGGAAGCTCCCTACTTCTTATTTGGGTCTACCCTTGGGTGTCCTCAAGGGTGTGGGACATAGGGGAAGAGAGATTTAGAAAGTGTTTGTCCTTGTGGAAGAGACAATATCTCCCTATTTACTTTATGTCTCTCTTTGTCATTCTGCAGAAGGTATGGAAAAGATCCAAAGAGACTGGGGCGGTGGTGCCTTAGAGAAAAAGCCGCACTTGGTGAATTAGAGTGTGGTTTGTGCTTATATGAGACAGGGAGGCTTAGGTATTCAGTCTTGTAGCCCTAAATAAACCTTTGCTTGGGAAGTGGAGTTGGAAATTTTCTGTAGAGAGGGATTCTTTATGGAGACAAGTCATCATAGACAAATTTAGAGTAGAGGAAGGAGGTTGGTGTTCAAGAGTAGTGAGGGGAACCTATGGTGTGGGAGTGTGGAAAGCTATTAGAAAATATTGGGAAAGGATTTGCTCTAGATCCTGCTTTATCATAGGGAATGGGAGGAATGTCAAATTTTGGAAGGATTTGTGGTGTGAGGACCAAGCTTTGAAAGATGGTTTCCCTAACTTGGTCCAATTGGCGGCTAACAAGGATCAGTGGGTGTTTGATGCTTGGAGGAGGGTAGAGAGGTGGATAGTTGGAATCCTTTGTTTTCAAGACACTTTAATGATTAGGAAATGGATGAGGTTGAGGGCTTGCTCCGGAAACTCCATCCTTTGGTTTTGAATAGAGATGTGAAGGATGTCTTGAGTTGGAAGAATAGAAAGAACGGCTCCTTTTCTGTTAGATCTCCCTACCGCTCCCTCACAAAAGCTTCTAGTGACCCTTTTCCTTGGAGTACTATTTGGAGATCTTGGGCTCCCATGAGGGTAAGCTTTTTTGCTTGGTTAGCGTCTTGGAATAGAATCTTGACCATTGATCAACTCAAAAGAAGGGGTTGGAATATGCCAAATAGGTGTTGCTTGTGTTAAGTGGAAGAGGAAACTAGTAACCACTTGATCCTATTTTGTAAGAAGGCTATAATGCTATGGAGCTTGCTTTTCTCTCTTTTTGATGTGCAGTGGGTCCTGCAATCCTCAATCACAAGGAATTTGATAGGTTGGCATGGTGCTTTTGTGAGTAAGAGAAAGGAAAAGGCTTGGAAGGTTGCCCCCTTTTGTTTAATGCGAACCTTATGGAAGGAAAAAAATGAAAGAGTGTTCAATGACACTGAACGATCTGACCAAGCTTTAAAACTTTCTTTTTTGTACACTTTTGTGAATTAGGGTAGGGTGTATTTAGAGGATCATTCTTTGTCCTTAATTGATTTTATAAAGTGGCTTTTGTCTAGATAGGAGAAAGGTTTTCTTCTTTCTTTTTGCCTAGCTTCTTGTAGCTTCTTAGGCGTTGCTTGTATACTTCATGTGTACTCTTTTCACCTCTTTTAGGCTTTTCTAATGCAATCTCTTATTTACCTATCAAAAAAAATAATTTTAAATCTTGAAATCCCTAAAAACACGAAATATTCATTACTACCTTAAAATTTGAAATAACTTTTTTACTATTGCACATTTATTTCTAGTTGGTGTAAGGTCATAAATTTGAAAAGTTCTAAATCTAGTAAAATATTCTGGAAATTCGTTTGAACGGATCATTTTCTATTATGGTTCTTATTGAGAAAAGAGTGGTTCTTTATTATGCTTTATATAAACATGGTGATAAGTTGGTATGATTGATCCACTGGTTTGGAATGGGGGTGGAATGGTTTCAAAATAAATATCAATTTGATTTTCGATTAAAATATCTTTTAATTTTTCCAAAAAAATTTCAGGGATTTGAGATACATGGTTTATGAAATATATTTTATCATAACTACTAGTTATGAAAAATTTTATTATAATAAAATGGAATATTTGCACAACTTTCGGTTACAAAATATTTTTTACATAATTTCTAGTTATATGGATTTCATAAAAATTGTACAAAAATAGATAAAAGTTTCTAAAAGAATATAAATACATAACACAAATTTAATTAACAATAAAATATATGCTTGGATAATGTTTTAGATTTTTTGATAAAAATAAAATCATAAAATCTTATCCAACAATGTATTTGAATCTTCTATAATATAAGTGATAATAAATATAAGAAATCATGTACCATTGAAAATATATAAATAATCTTAACTAGAGCAGTATGATTGAAAAAAATTTGGGTCACGACTAAGATAATTCAATAAGTCCAAACCCAACAAGCAATAGTTTTTTTCTTTTTTGCTAAAATCTCTTGCTAATATGGATTTTGATCCATGAACTAGGGTATGAAATCAAAAATTTATTTATTTACAATAGACATATTAACATAAGCAAGATATATAACAAATAAGGATTCCAGGTCATAATATACTACATATCCTGTTTTTATTCCAATATTTTTTGCTTTAAAATGTTTATACAGGAGTTCCTGGTTTTTAAAAACTTTGTTATATATTGGGTTTGCAAAAAGAAAATTTCAACTAATGAATAATTATTAGTCCCAGTTGTGTTTTTGGCAAGTTTTTCATGTTGTTGAGAAAAAATGTCTGATTTTCCAATTAAATTAAGCATTTTAGGTAAACTGGTTTGACTGTTTGATGTTGTGTTAGTTTTCAAATTTTTTATCAATTTTTATTTTTCTACTATTTCATAAAATTATTATTTATCGAGTTGGTGAGTATTAATGAAATAAGATTTGTTTCAAAAAAAAATCCTAAAATTTTAAGAAATAAAAAAAAATTATTACTCCTATTTAAATAGAATTTTTTTTTTATACACAATATTTCTTAAACTTTTACAAAACTAAAACAATAATCTTACTTAGATAAGATTCTGGTATCCAGCATTTCGCCACTGAGCGATAGTTGCCCCATGAAATACAACAACAATAAAATAAGAGTCCAAAAGTAAGATCCTATCAGCTGCAAAGGCAGCCACATCAAGAAAAGTTGGTTCTAGGATGAATGAAATGAGTAAGAAATCAATGAAAGCTGAATATCACAACTGAGTTGGCCACATTTTCCTGGCCAGGATCATTCTAAAGTATGCAGTCTCATCTGGGTTGTAGTTAAAAACCTGCACAAACTAAGAACGTGGTTAATAAACTGGGGAAATACTGAAAATCTTGGAGATAAACTGAAAGAAGATGGGCTGCCCTTTCGGTAATCTCCAAACCGAGAACATAGTTGAATCATGATATATCTAGCCATCTAATAGGGTCAAACTCAACCTTAGTTCCCATTTTGAAAGAAACTACACGAGCCATTACTATAGTTGTTGTTTCTTGGTCTTCCTTATAACCTCATCTAGAGTCATTGGATAAGTAAGTCCTCATCTTCACAACTGATTTCTTTAGATTTGGGTTGTGAGCTTCGCCTAAAAAGTTCGGTAACAAACCTCTTGAATTGATTTCTCATGGTCCTTTGGGTTCATAAACTCAGTCAAACTGAACTTCTTGCATGTCAACAAGAACCAGAAACTTTAGTAACGCTTTTGCTTATATTCTCATTCATTATGACAGAAATGTCTGTTGAGTACAATACAAAAGAGACTCATTTACCCAGTTATCCTATTTATGGGAAAATAAATTCTTACACAAAGTAACAATCTAAAGGAGCTACCAGTCTTCTGGTGTGACGAGTAACCCAAGACAAATGCTCATGGATACTAGATGCAAGTATGATATCTGCTTTTAAATGTTTCACTTACCCTCTTCGAATCTTTTCGGATTCAAATCAGCACCAATAGAATAAGGTGGTGACTGGAGAAGAGTTTGAGTGGTTCACATCAAAACGTCATGCTGCCAATTGAAATCGAGACTTCTTTAGCTTTGTCCTCGAACCAAGAAAGGAAAAAAAAAAAACATGAAATTAAGACAATCCCGATATGATTGGGGAAAAAAGGTTTTCTCCAAGACATCTTAAGCCATCAGAACCCAGTTGACTTTGTTACTTGATTACAGATCAAAACCCAAAAACTGCAAGTCTGCAACAAATCGTGAAGTCCATTTTACATAACATTCCTCAGTAACAAAAGCTTTGCTTGTCAATGCTTAAACGGAACCTGCAAGAGGGAAGTAAAAGGAGTGATTGTCATACATGCAAATTCATAGGAAGAAATAGGTTCAAATATCATGATAAAGAGATAGACATGTAAAAATATTTACATAATCACATAGATTAATCATACATGATTAAAGGATACTAACAATAGGAAATCACTATTAAAGAACATACCTGTTTGAGCCATGATAAAAAAAAAAAAAAAAAAAACGTGATTGATTGTTGTAACCAAGTCTTCCTCTCTATGATCTTGATAATAGCTATGGTGGCTCTATGGGAAAACAGAAAACCCTTTGTATCTAGATTAAATAGGGGACTTAGCATAACTCAAATTGGATTCTCATTGGGTCCTCCCATAATGGGCTTCAATGAGACCCATAGCCTACACTTGCCACTCAACTGAGCTTCTACTCAAAAGATGCAAAACCCAATCCAAAATGTGATCACTAGTTAATTGGGCTCATTATAGAATAGACTATCCATTAACCCGTTTTTGCAAATACAAATTATTCAATTAATGTTAGCCCATATAAAAATTTTCCAACATTCTCCCACTTGGGCTACATTAATTGTTTTTGAGGATTCATTAAATTCATTTTGAAAATAAGACTCTCGGGTTAAATACAGAAAAGTTTATTTTGTGTGGCCACACCTTTTTTTTTTTTTTTTTTTTAAAGAAATGATAGTCTATAAGTAGCATCTTGTTAAACTTATCCGGTCCAACATGGTCTTAATATTGGACTATAATGGTCTATATGTTAATCTCAACAAACATAATGCCCCTTATAGTCACGAATATTTATAACCATATCGACATAGATCGTAAACCCAGTAGTGTAGTAAGAAATCAATGCCAATATGTGATCATCATCTATATGCATTGTTTCTTATCAGTCCTCATTACAATTTACCAGCAAAATGAAATTGTAATTGCAATTTCTCAACAAAATGAAATTGCTTGACTTTAACAAGTCATACGTCACCAATAGTGCACCACAAAATCTCAAAATAGTGGTATTTGTGACATCCAATAGTATACAACTGTAATTCTTAAGGTTCAATATCTCAAGATACCATATTGTATGTAATTCAATTACAAC
Source organism: Vitis riparia (assembly GCF_004353265.1). Classification (NCBI taxonomy): domain Eukaryota; kingdom Viridiplantae; phylum Streptophyta; class Magnoliopsida; order Vitales; family Vitaceae; genus Vitis; species Vitis riparia. The sequence goes on from NC_048444.1 coordinate 23,613,125, forward strand.
ATGCTATAATATAATATTTAATTATGATCATCATAATAAAAAGATTTTAATTTTGCAAGTCGCAGAACAATAATGATCAATGTTTACATAAAACAATAATTGAAATAAGGGAAATCACAAAAGCTCCCACTAAACCAAAGAATCAAAAAACTTAATGACACCCATATTCACAACATGTTCCTTGAACGTTATGAGCTTTAAACCTTTGGTTAGAGGATCAGCTAGCATGGACTCAATTCTTATGTGCTCAATCACAATATCTCCTTTCTTCACTAAGTCCTTCATTGTAAGGTACTTGATTTCCATATGCTTAGAACCCGTACTAATCTTATTGTTCTTAGAGTAGAACACAGTTGCATTATTGTCACAATAAATCACAATGGGTCGAAAGATGGAATCAACAACTTGCAACTCTGAAATCAAATTTCTTAGCCAAACAGCTTGAGATGATGCACCATAACAAGCTACAAACTCAGCATACATGGTCGAGGATGCAATTAGGCTCTGTTTGACACTTTTCCATGAAATGGCTCCACCATCTAACATAAAAATGTATCCTGAAGTAGATTTGCGATCATCAGAACAACCACCAAAATCAGAATCTGAGTATCCAACTACCTCAAAATTATCCACCCTCCTATACACAAGCATAAAATCCTTCGTTCTTTGTAGATATCTCATGACTTTCTTTGCAGCAACCCAATGATCATGTCCAGGGTTCGATAAATATCTACCAAGAACGTTAACAATGAAGGCGATATCAGGTCTTGTACATACTTGTGCATACATCATGCTACCAATGGCACTAGCATAAGGAATAGTCTTCATGGCATCCTTTTCCAAATCATTCTTTGGACACTGTTCATTAGTGAGTTTATCTCCCTTCACAACAGGTACATCACCAGCTTTGCACGTCTGCATATTGAATCTGTTAAGCACACAATTTATATAGGCTCTTTGAGATAGCTTAAGGAGGTTTCGAGGTCTATCACGATAAATCTCAATACCCAACACAAAAGATGCTTCTCCAAGATCCTTCATGTTAAAATTAGCAGACAAAATACGCTTGGTATCATTCAAGAGATTCACATCACTACTAGCAAGTAGAATGTCATCGATATAAAGAACCATGAAAATGTATTTGCTCCCATTAACCTTCATGTAAACGCACTGATCAAACTTGTTCTCTATAAAACCAAAAGACGTCACAATTTTGTCAAATTTCAAGTACCACTGGCGAGAAGCTTGCTTGAGACCATAAATTGACCTTTTCAATCTGCATACCATGTTCTCTTTTCCATTTTCCTTAAATCCTTCAGGTTGTGACATGTAGACCTCCTCACTCAAATCACCATTGAGAAAAGTTGTCTTGACATCCATCTGATGAAGCTCTAAGTCAAAATGAGCTACCAACGCCATAACTAGCCTAAAGGAATCTTTGGTAGAGACTGGTGAGAAAGTCTCTGTGAAATCAATGCTCTCTCGCTGTGTATACCCTTTAGCAACCAACCGAGCCTTGTATCTTTCAACATTTCCTTTGTTGTCTCTTTTGGTCTTGAATACCCAATTGCATCCAATGGGTTTATATCCTTTGGGAAGATCAACAAGTTCCCAAACATCATTGTCTGACATAGACTGCATCTCATCTCTCATGGCAATCAACCATTCATTTGCCTTATCACTACTGAGAGCTTCATAATAAGTAGTAGGGTCCACTTCTTCTCCAATGTCATACTCTCCCTCTCCAAGGTAAACATAATAATCGTTAGATAAGGCAGGTCTCCTAGTTCTTTGTGATCTCCTCATTTCCATAGGAGGAATCTCATCCACAATAGGGCTTATTTCGACAGTGGGGAAATTGACAACATCAACTCCTTGTTGAATCCTAGAATCAAAAGCTCCAACATCAAGGTTAATGTCTGAGACTGGCAAACATAAAGAAATAACATCCATGGGTTCCACTCTTTCATTGGATTGAGAGGGTATACTATCAGCAACATCCAACTCTAAAAACTTTGCCACTTGAGACTCAACAATTCTAGTGCCACGAGTCGAACAATAAAACTTGTATCCTTTTGAGTGACTAGGATACCCAATAAAGTAACACCTAGTAGTTCTCGAATCCGTCTTCTTTAAAGAAGGATCATAGATTTTCACCTCAGCTGGACATCCCCATACTTTAAAATGATTCAAACTGGGTTTTCTATCTGTCCATAGTTCAAACTGTGTTTTAGGCACAAACTTACTAGGAACACGGTTCAGAATGTAGGTTGTTGTTTTAATGGCTTCACCCCATAAGTATTCTGGAAAATTTGATCTACCCATCATGCTCCTTTTCATTTCCATAAAAGTGCGGTTGCGCCTTTCTGCTACGTCATTCTGTTCAAGACTACCAGGCATAGTATACTGAGCAACAATACCATTATCTTGTAAGTACCTTGCAAAAGGTCCCTTTTGTTGTCCAGCATCACCATGCTTCCCATAATACTCACCACCTCGATCAGATCTCACAATTTTGATGACTTTCCCCAATTGTTTCTCAACTTCAGTTCGAAAGACTTTGAACATTTCAAGAGCATCTGCCTTTTCTTTTATCAAAAATACATAGCCATAGCGGGAAAAATCATCAATAAATGTAATGAAGTACTTGTTGCCACACAAGGTAGTGGAATAAGGTCCACTAATGTCTGTATGAACAATCTCCAACAAATTTTGACTACAAGTTGCACCTTTTTTCTTATTCTTTGTCAATTTTCCTTTCACACAATCAACACAAATTTCTAAGTCATCAGAATCAAGGCGGGGAAGAATCCCAGAACTAATTAAGCGTTCTACTCGTTCTTTAGAAATGTGCCCCAAACGCTTATGCCATAACAATGAAGATCTTTCCTTAGTCAAAGGTCTTTTAGCAACATTGTTTTCAACATTGTAAGAACAAGTAGATAACAACGACAATCTATAAAGCCCGTCAAATAAAACACAATTTCCAATCACTTTAGAGTCATAAATCACATCAACTCTTTTATTTTCAAAAGTGAAACTATATCCAGCTTTATCAAGTACTGAAAGGGAAATTAAATTCCTTCTAAACGAAGGTACACAAAAAACATTGTCCAAAACAAGCTGAAAACCATAATCTAATTCTAAAACAGCAACCCCAATATGGTCAACATCAATCCCGATGTCACTGCCAACTTTAAGCTTTGACTCTTTTTCACTTGGCTTCCTTAGATTTCTTATCCCCTGTAAAGAAGTTACAACATGAACAGTAGCACCACTGTCAAGCCACCATGAATCTAAAGGAACATTAACTAAATTAGATTCAAAACAGACATAGACAGATAACATACCTTGTTCCTTCTTTTTCTTCTCTAGCCAATTCTTAAACTTAAAGCAATCAACCCTCTTGTGACCCTTTTTGTTGCAGTGATAGCACTTAAGGTCTGTGTTCTTGGCATTTCCATTCTTTTGCTTTTCACTCCCACTCTTCTTGAAATTCTTATTTTTCTTATGACTATGAAGTTGGGCTTTCTAGTTTTTTTAATTCTTTTTTTATTATTCGGTTTTCCAAGAGCAACGAGATGAGCAGATTCATTCTTTTCTCTTTTTAGCTTTTCTTCCTCAGCCACACACTTAATGATCAGGTCATTCACACCCCAAGACTGATTCAGGGTGTTGTATGTAGTCTTGATTTGGCTAAAAGAAGATGGTAGAGTATTGAGGGCTTGATGAACAATAAACTTATCAAGAATGGGAATGTCTAGTGCTTTCAATCTAGTCTGAAGATGCACCATTTTTAGGATATACTCACGAACCCCTTTCATATCATCATACCTCATATTCATCAATTCATCCATAAAATGCCCAGCTTCAGCATTGTCAGATGTTTGGTATCTATTTGCCACAGCAACGAGAAATTCCTTAGCATTGTTGCTCTCAGGTATTCCTCCAAGGAGATGCTCAGCAATGGACCTCTTGATTGAAATAAGACTCAAACGGTTCGATCTTTCCCACTTCGCACAATGAGCTCTCATAGCTTCAGTGCTTTCATTAGTAGGCTTAGGAGGTTCATCTTCACGTAGAGCCATGTTCAAGTCCATCATTCCTAAAACAAACTCTATGTCTGATCTCCATCTCTTATAATTCGACCCACTTAGAATTTCAATTGTAGCATTATTGTTGTTCACATCAAAGGAAACTGATTGACAAAATTTTGCAACTAGATCAATTATGGGCAATAGGTAAAAAAAAAAAAAAAAAAAAAAAAACGTTAAATAATCATAAGCAATACAATAAAAGAATCAATTGTACTACCATAAACTCCCCTTTGGGCAGAGTCCACAATAAACAACTATTCTCCTAGCATGAAGATCAACAAATAATTCATTAAAATTTATTTCCTTTGGGCAAATAAATTTATCAAATTATTTATCTCATTCAATATCCTCATGTTGTTAAATTAATTTGCACAATAACCCCCTTTGGGCTGGCGATTGTACAAATTAATCTAAAATTTTCCCCATCAACAAAATAGGAACTCATAAACTTGCAAATTTTGATGGTTAAATCACTTTGGTAAAATAACCTCAACAATTCACATGCAACGTTCCAAAATTGGGTAAATTAAAAAAAATTGCCCAACAATAATAGTGCATATAAGCGATATATATGCATATGATCAATTATAGTTGCAAGAATTTGAACAACAATTTTTATTTATTTATTACACTTTAAATATTTTTGATCCCCAAAAAATAAAATAATATATCTATAAAAATAGATTACAAAAAAACGAGCGCACAGGAAAAAACGGGGCTCAAAACAGACACCGGATGAGGTTATACGCGCCTTACACACTTGACCCGCGAGTGGGGAACGTGGCACATGTGGCACGTGTGGCATGTGCTGGAGGTCATCTTCAACCTCCTGCATTGGGTCCAAAATTCTGCAATACGGGTCAAATGACCCGGTTGCAACCCGGATTACAAACAATTAAAAAAAAAAGTTTTTTGATCGGGATCTTGAGGGCTTTTAAACTTTAGATTGTTTCTAACAATTCTAGGACATTTAATCATCAAAAAAACAACTTAAAGATCTCCATAATTGATTAACAAAATTCGGTTTTTCATACCTCCATAGCCAAGATTGAAAAACTCTATTTTAACACCTATTTCGGCCTCATTTTACATGTATTTTTACATTAACAATATAAGAAGTCTCTTTACAACAATTAATTAAACAAAAAAAAAAACTTTTCAATCTTGCTCAATTTTTTATTTATAAAATGAATTTTCTAGGGTTCATACCCATATTTTCAAATTTTCAATTTTCACCAAATTGAGCCAAAAAATTGAAATTGATGCTACATATCAACTATAATATATGTAAACAACAAAATCTAAGAGTTTAATTTGAGTAAAACACAATAATTTGAACAAATAAAATTTTTTCTTGAATCTTTAAACAAGAAAATTCCGAAAATTTAAAAATTTAATTACTCCCAATTTAAACAACGAAATTGCACATATGATATATCAATTTGAAGCTTGTGACAAGAGGAACAAAAAGCCTAAAGTTTCACAATCAAAAGAAATTATAAAAAAAAAAAAAAAACATGAACTTTCATGGATCACAAATTTGGCTCCAAAAAGAAAATAAAATAAGAAACTAAAAAATTTTATTTTCGATTTCCAAATGTAGATCCTAAATCATGTAAGTTAGGCTCTGATACCACATGTAAAAATATTTACATAATCACATAGATTAATCATACATGATTAAAGGATACTAACAATAGGAAATCACTATTAAAGAACATACCTGTTTGAGCCATGATAAAAAAAAAAAAAAAAAAAAAAAAAAAAAAAAAAAAAACGTGATTGATTGTTGTAACCAAGTCTTCCTCTCTATGATCTTGATAATAGTTATGGTGGCTCTATGGGAAAACAGAAAACCCTTTGTATCTAGATTAGAGAGGGGACTTAGCATAACTCAAATTGGATTCTCATTGGACCCTCCCATAATGGGCTTCAATGAAACCCATAGCCTACACTTGCCACTCAACTGAGCTTCTACTCAAAAGATGCAAAACTCAATCCAAAATGTGATCACTAGTTAATTGGGCTCATTATAGAATAGACTATCCATTAACCCGTTTTTGCAAATACAAATTATTCAATTAATGTTAGCCCATATAAAAATTTTCCAACAAGACACTTATTCAAGATTAAGATATCCTAACTTTGTAAATTCTAAAAAATAGCAATCATAGTTATATGGTCTTGAAAAATAATCTAATATCAAGAAGAAATTTTATCTCCAATTATCTAATTACATGTTCCCATGTATAATTTTTCCTATGAAAGATTCAACATATTTGGATAAGTCTTCCTCATAAGGCAATTAGAAGAAGAGGACCCATTTTGAGGGCTTTTTAAAATGCATCATCTGGGTGGTTTACTAAAAGGCTTGCCTCCAGCACCAGAAGAAAGTAGCACATGGTAAAATTTGAGAACATGTTTAACACCTAAACTGTCCCATATGCACAACAATGGGAACGAATGGCCTCCCCTGTTGGAGTGCACTACTAAACTATCCATGATAGTAGTGCCACATGGGCCATGATGATCACACCAAAAATAATATCATATGGCTATGTTAAGGAAATAATGGCCTCTCCTGCTGGAGTGCGCGGCAGAAATGGCCTAAATACCCAGGTAATTAAAATCAGGCCCCACCCAGTGGGAATAAATGCCAGCAGACTGGTGAAGAGATTAACAAATTTAAAGTGGGTGAACAGTGCAACAATGACAATTATTACAAGCAAAATAACAAGGAATTGGGCAAGCCGACAGTAGATGTGTTCTTTTGCAATATATTTGTCCTGAACATATGCTATTGTTAAAGAAATGGCCACAAAAACAACCACATAGATCCAGGAAGGCAAGTAAATAGCAATACTGATGTTATCAATAGCGATACCTAGTTGGTATATAATTCCATATTGAAAAAAAAACACAAAACAAAACAAAAAAACAAAGATCTAAGATTATCTCCAGTAACTTTCTCCAAAGACCAGTTGTCCTTAGATGATTTTATTATTACTACTTTTCTGCATTCTAAACATCTTCTCAACAACCTGGCAACAAATGCAAATACAAAGCTTAATGCACATACTTCAAACTTCACCTTGGAGCAGCCATCTATTTGGTGACACTTTCTTACTTGTGATGCCTTTAGTGCTCGGAATATCAGGCAAAGGGGGTCATACACCTATGGCTCGTATTTTTCTGTGGTATCTCTGGCGCATATTCATGGGTATAGAAGATTTTCTCATTCTTTTAGTAGCATTAAAAATGAAGCTTAACATATCCAAGACTCGCACAAGATTTTCAATAGGTAAAAAAAATAATCACAAATATGAGCCAGTTTCTAGAAAAAGAATTAGCAGCCACTTGAAAAAAGTCTTCAGACTCACTGGTCGTTTCAAAATGCATGTAGCAAGGAAGGTCATAACAAAAGAACCTGTAAATCAGGGAGAGGTTCACATGAGACACAGTTGGAACAGGGCACTTAACAATTAACTGCAGCCTCGGGCATTATATAGTGATATGGACTATTAGGAAGAAAAAAAAAAAATTCTAGGATAGTTTTTTGGTATATTTTATATGAATGTATACAATTGTTGGATTGGGTGGGAAGGATAATACATGGGGAATGATACTTTTCTATTGCAGGTTCATACTTGTTGGGCAAACACATTTTTTTATATTATCATGATATGCCTTATTTTGTAAGTAACATGGGCTATAGTTATATGTCATAGGATGCAAATGCATTACATGATTTTGTAAGTAACATAGGATGAACAACCTATACTGATTATGTAATTAACATAGACTTTTTTTGTTGTCAATATTTGGCCTTGTTTGGTGCTAGCTATTTTTTCTACTGTGTGGGATTGAATGATATTTTATTTGGTGCCAGCCATTTTTTTTGTGTTGTGTGGGATTGGCTAGTCTCTAGTACAAGCTATCAATTGTGTTTTCTATGTATGTCTAGTGTAAGCTTTGCTTCTTTTTTTTTTTTTTTTTTTTTTTTTTTTTTTTTTTTTTGTAAGTCAATTGTGCAGGCTATCTAGTGTAGGTTGGTCTCTTGGTTATATATGTCTTATGAACCAAAATTGCAAGCTAAGGTCTCTTTAAATTATGCCTTCAAAGAGGGCAACATTTGAGATGCTAATAACAAGGCCCCTTTCGGAAGCTAATAGCAATATGAACACTTGAAATTTTTATGTAGGTCAAGGAAATAAATCAGAGAGCTGCATATTAAACCTAGAGATGAACTGCTTATTCCAGAGCACCACATTTGCTCATAATGCATATTACATATTGCCAAAATAAGTCATTAAAACACCATGAATTAAAAATCAAAGCGTAAAAAACCCAAACTAAAATTTGTAATTCAATTTGTTCATTCCATTAACTACAAAATTACACAGTAATTCCAACCCTTTTCATCAAGGCCCCTACTACAAGTCCTCATCTATTCAAATGATTTACATAAAATACAAAATTCAAATCTCCAGTAGGGAGCCTTCAACTATTCAAACAATTTACACAAAACACAAAATTAAAACCAAGTTGGGAGCATTCTAATTTTCAAGTAACTTTGGGAAGCCTTCATCCAAAAGACCACATTTTCTTTGTACCAGGACGACCAAAAGAAGCAAATAGATTGTCCATGATATCATCACTATCCATAACATGCATTTAACCCTTCTTCGATTCTCCACAGCTTTAACCTCCTTTTTCATAGCATTCAACAATACATAGATTATTTGCTTTGATCTATCACACATGGGACCATCATTCTACAGGAAGAATCCACAACCTCCATACTTTTGTACCAACAAATTGAACACATGTCTACAAAAACACCAATGATAAATTTGAAATATTTGACAAACAAACACAATATTACCTTGTATTTTTGGCATTCCAAAAACTTTCTACTATGATTTAAATTTGTCCACGATGTTATAACACGAGCCTCATTACCATAATAACAATGGACTAGAGGATCCATTAATTTTCCAACTGTCATTTGCCTTCACAAATCTTCAACTTCAACCTTCAACGACCACTTTGGGGAGTTATGTGGGATCATAGCGTTGGAGAAATTATTTAGGGATTTTGTAAATTTCCATCCCATGGATAAGGAGAAATTATCTGGGATTTTAGCAGTAGCTTTGTAGGATCGAAATTCTAAGGTTTCGAAGGAAGGAAGAACAAGGGATGAGGCAGGCTACAATTTGGGGATTCTAAAGGGGAGCAATGATCGAGATGAGGGCTATAGCTTGGGGTTTATAAAATAAAAATAAAATAAAAAGACACTTTTGTCCATGGTCATGCAGAAAGCACATGCCTTTCTGTTTAAAAAAATAATGTCATCTCTCAAAAAATGCATATTGCACCCAATTATAAAATATGGAGGGTATATTGTTTGATTTTGAACTCGAGGGTGTAATGTGCAAAACACGGTATAGGTTGGGGGATAAAGTGTAATAAACCCTTTAAAAAATCACATGTAATGTTTTATAGAGAAACACTTGATGGGTGATTTCCCTAAAAATACTTTCAGAAAATACATTTCAACTAAAACTTTAAATCAATCCTAGAAGCCAAGATATGTTTTCTTTTATTCATAAAGCTTTTAGGTTTCAATATAAAAACCATTTATAATAGTAATTTACTTAGGTGGTATTGTTTTTAAAATTTAATATTAAATGCAATTTGTTTTCAAACTTTAGATAATTTGTTCTTAACTTTTTTCACTTATTACTTATTTTTAATTTTTTTATTGAATAGAAAAAATTAAAATATTTAGTTTTTTGTTAGATGTTAAAAATAACTTTTTGAAACAAGCAAAACATGGTCTCAACCAAGTCAGAAAAAAATCAGTGAAATATCGCCGATATATCGCGTAATATCGCCGATATATCGCGTGTCGGCGAGGGGCGAAACGACAAATGGAGGAGATAAGTCGGCGGGGTGATTTTTCGCCAAAAATCGCCAAAAAATCGGCAATATTTCGCCGATATATCGGCGACATAGGATAAATCGACGATTTTATCAATAAATCGCCTGAGAATCCCGTGTGTCGCTGATTTATCGGTGATATATCACCGATTTTTTAGCGATTTTTGGCGAAAAACCGCCCCTCTCTCTCCAGCGTGATCTAACGGCCCAGATCACGCCCGTGTTGATCCAACGCCCAGATTTCAATCCCAACGTTAACAAAGAGATCCAACGGCCAGATTGCTTCCAAATTGTGATCCGACGGCCGGATTTGAATCCCAACGTTAATAAAGAGATCCAATGGCCAGATTGCTTCCAAATTGTGATCCAATGGCCAAAATTAATTTTAAACGGTAACTTAAGGTTCCAACGGCTATTTTGGCCCAAATTTCATCTATAAATAGCCAATTTTGCATCAATTTCATCCATTTTTGCTTTGATTCTTCATTTGCTCTCTTATTACTCCAATTTTTTCCAAGATTGCTCAATTATTCATCATTTTAAGGTATGTTTGTTTGAAATTATAATTAATTTTGTTTGCAATAATTAATTCATATATTTTTAATTAATTAGTATGTTTACATTCAATTGTAATTATTTTGTATATTTTTATTGAATTAATTTAGGTTATGATATATTTATTTTAGATGATTATTTGTGATTTAAATTCGCATTTAGAATTACATTAAACTAATTAACTTAGCTAAATTAATTAATTAATTTAATTAACATAGTAAATTATGTAATTAGTTAAATTAACATGGTTAATTATGGAATATTAAATATGCTCAATTTTTTATATTATCGCGATTTATTTTCATATTCAATTATGATTAATTTCAATATTTAGTAAATTTGTCATAAAATTACATTTAGATTTTAAAAATTAACTTAGGTAAATTATTTAATTAGTTAAATTAACATGAACTACTATATATGGAATATTAAATATGCTCAATTTTTTATATTATCGCGATTTATTTTCATATTCAATTATGATTAATTTCAATATTTAGTAAATTTGTCATAAAATTACATTTATATTTTAAAAATTAACTTAGGTAATTTATTTAATTAGTTAAATTAACATGAACTACTCTATATGGAATATTAAATATGCTCAATTTTTTATATTATCACGATTTATTTTCATATTCAATTATGATTAATTTCAATATTTAGTAAATTTGTCATAAAATTACATTTAGATTTTAAAAATTAACTTAGCTAAATTATTTAATTAGTTAAATTAACATGAACTACTCTATATGGAATATTAAATATGCTCAATTTTTTATATTATCGCGATTTATTTTCATATTCAATTATGATTAATTTCAATATTTAGTAAATTTTTCATAAAATTACATTTAGATTTTAAAAATTAACTTAGCTAATTTATTTAATTAGTTTAATTAACATGGATTTAAATTTAAGTGTATTTTTCTTGCAATAGATTTAGCATGGCTAGTGAAGGTGGTTCTGCCATGCCAGGGCGAGATCCGGCTTGGAAGTATTGTTCACCAATTGAGGGTAATCGAAATGGAACAATTTGTAATTTTTGTGGGTTGGTAATGAAAAGTGGAGGCATCACACGATTCAAGTCTCATTTAATGCATAAGGACCCGCATAACAACACCAAAAAGTGTCCAAGAGTGCCGCCCGAAGTGAAAGAAGAGATACGATTGTTGGTGCATGACAAACAAAAAGCAAAAGCAAAGAAAAATGCTGATATTGAAGAAATTCGTAGTCAATTACATGGCACAATGGGGACGCATCATACACATTTGGTAAACGAAGATGATGATGATGAAGATGCTGAGGATGAAGATGTGTATATGTATCTGACATATATGCACCCAGATGAGCGAGATGCATATCGATCTTCAGTTCGTGCCTCGAAAACATCTAATTGGGAACGTGAACAACATGAGAATATTGTAGGAAGCAAACGCAAATCGGGAGAGTCTTCTACTAGTATACCGTCGACGATGTGAAAATCATAGAGTATGCGACATTCGCATCATTCATCCCCTATTGCCCCTTCGCTTTACAAGTCTTCTGCAGCAAAACAAAAAAATATCAAAGATATATTCAAGGGTGGTGCAATTAAAGAAACGATGGGACGCTTAATCAGCAAATTCTTCATTTATGAGAGTGTCGCACCCGCAAAAGCAAAGTCTCATCACTTCAAGAATATGATTATTAGTGCACAACAAGCAGGTAATTACTAATTTATCAAATGTTATATTGTGTTATACTTTTAGTAAGTATAGTATTTTGTGACATGTTTTACATATGAAGTGCAGGAATGGGAATCGAACCTCCATCTCCATATGAAATAAAGAACAAATACTTGGAAATGGAGTACAAAGAAATGGAAGCTTATGTGAACCAACAAAGGGAAAAATGGAAGACATATGGGTGCACAATAATGTCAGATGGATGGACAGGGCCCACGAAATTAAGTATTATTAATTTCATGGTTTATTCTAAAGGGACCACAGTGTTCCTTAAGTCAGTCGATGCATCGAACTATATCAAAGACCACAAGTATATATATGAGCTTTTGAAGACTATTATCAAAGAAGTTGGTAAGGAAAATGTGGTCCAAATTGTCACAGATAATGGGTCGGCATTCATGAAAGCAGGGAAACAATTGATGAAGAAGTATAACTTATATTGGACTCCGTGTGCGGCACACTGCATCGACTTAATCTTTGAAGTCATCGATAAAAGACCTAATGTTATCGAGGTGATAAACAATGCTCGCAAGATAACTAACTTCATTTACAATCATGGTTGGTTACTAACACAAATGAGAAAGTATTGTGGTGGAGACATTGTTCGACCAGGAGCTACAAGGTTTGCTAGCAATTATATTGCTCTTGACAGTCTTCTCAAAAAAAGGGTTGATTTGAAAAAATTGTTTATGAGTGATGAATGGGCACAACACAAACTCAGTCGAACAAAACTTGGACGAGAATTGGAGCAATTATTGTTTGACCATACGTATTGGGACAGATTGACAAATATAGTTTCATTATATGAGCCATTATACGTGGTGCTTTGACTTGTGGATCCTGAAGTTGTTCCCACAATGCCATTTGTGTACGAGCTTATGCACGTGATGAAAGAGAACCTTATTTGTCAAAGAGCTGGAGATTGGATGTTCAAAATAATACAAGATCGTTGGCAGAAAACACTAAAACATCCACTTCATGCAGCAGGTACTTAAATACTATATATCTTTATAAGTTTTTACTTTGTATTTAAGTTTCTTTAAAAAAAAAATACTAGCTCTACTAAATTTTATTGTAGCATACTTCTTGAATCCAAGATTTCAATATAGGCGTGGAGTTGGTAGTGATCTGAAACTACTTCAAGCTATCCATGATGTTTTTGCAAAATTAGATCCAACTACCGAATCGCTTGGTCAATTTGGAAATGAGGTGAATAAAAAATTGTTATTTTTGTCAATAAAACAATAATTTCATTCATCAATTTATTTGAACGTTTACTAAAAAATTAAATGTTGAATACATAGCTTGTACTTTTTCGAGATGCAAAAAGAGGATTCGGTGATCGAGCGGCAATTGCATCAAGGTCAACCATAGTGCCCGGTGAGTCTTTATAGGAAAAAATTGATTATTATTATTGTAAATTCACCACATAAGTATTTATATGATTATCAAATTCGTTGCAGCTGAATGGTGGTTTATGTATGGGAATCAAACACCTACATTGAGAAAGTTAGCCATCAAAGTTCTTTCACAAACTGCGTCATCTTCTGCATGTGAGAGAAATTGGAGCACGCTTGCTCTCATCGACACTAAGCAACGAAATCGTTTGGCTTACCCTCGATTGGAGCAATTAGTATTTTGTTACTATAATATGAGGCTAAAGTTATGCGATATGGAGGCAGAAAATGATCGAGTTGTTGAAAAAGATTACCTTGATCTTCTTGACATTTCAGTCGAGGTGGATGAAGAAGAAGATAATCAGTTGTTCCAGTGGGTTAGGCCTATACACTTGGATGACGAAGTTGGAAATCCTAATCCACAAATTGCCGCTCATGCTCGAGAATTTGGAGTTAATGTTAAACGTGTGTTGTCCGAAGAAGTTCACTCTGAAAGTTTTAGCAAAGATACTAATGATTCACTTCATGCGACATTGCATTCCCACCAAGAGATTGACTCCACAAGTGCTGGCCATAGTAGTAGACCTAGTGCTGCAGGTACTTCTACTTCTGGTTACGATGGTTCAAGAGGTGGAACTGATGATGGAGGTGATAATAGGGGAGGAGATATTGATGAACGTCAACATAGTCAATATCCAATCAGCCAATTTACTTGTGAAAATGATTTCACACACTACACACAGAATGAAGACCATGGCTCTAGAAGAGCTGGTCCAAGCATAAGAGCTATTGGGAGGCCTTATAGAGGAAGATAACGAATGATGGAACCATATAACGAGGAGTTACTTTCAGGAAGTTTTGAATCTATGAGTATAGGGACTCAATTTAGTGACTCCTCAAATGAGGCTAACATCTACCCTCCTCATGTGATGAGTTATGGTCAACCTTCAAGTTCAACAGATGAAGAGTATGGTATGTCGCATTATTCCCCTTCCAGACAAATACCATACCAAATTCCATATCAGATGGAAGAAGGATTTGGCGTTAACACATGGGTGAACTTTGAGTATCCTATCCATGTAGAGGCAGTAGGCAGGACTCAAGAGATATATGCATGGCATGTTAGAATTTATAACCAATATTATCGAGGCTCATTGACTTGGTACCAATATTGTCTCCAACAGTAAGTCGTGGTTCCTTCATCTATCAATCCCATTGAACCACATCGATCCTCATTTTGGTACTAAAGGGACATTGCAATGTAATGTGTACAAATTATTGTTATTTAATGAAATGACGTATTTGATGTGACTTTATAATGAGAAAAATTACGAAATTAACATTTCTTATAGATCGACATGATATAATTACATCTAATATCGCAAATTATATCATATATATATCAAATTTTTCAATAAAACAACTTTAAAATGTCTATTATACTTCTAATTATATTATTATGAGGTTTTTCTTGCATTTCCATGAGTTTTTAACAATTTTAAGCCTACCAATAATATCCGCAGATATATCTCTGATATATCCAAAATATCTCCGATATATCCGTAAAATCGAATTACCGATATATCCGTGATTACCGATATTTTCATCCTTGGTCTCAACATGACCCTTACCCTATTGAAGTTGATAACTACTCTTTAGTTGAAACCTTCTTTTTGCAAACCCAATATAACAAAGTGTTTAAAAATCAAGAACTCTTGTGCAAACATTTTGGAACCAAAAATATCGGGATAAAAACAGGGTATATGGCATATCATGACCCTGAATTTTTCTTTGTTATGTATTTAACTTATGTGAATGTCTATTATAAATAAAGAAATTTTTTATCTAGTACCCCAATTTATGGATCAAAGAATTTTAAAAAATGTTTTTATGAACCATGTATCTCAAATCCCTGAAAATTTTCCAAAAAAATTAAAATATATTTTAACCTATCTTTTCAAAACTGCAAACCAATCGACATTTCTTTTGAAACCATTCTATCTTTATTTCAAACCAATAGATCAATGTGCCAGCCTATCACCATGTTTATATAAAATACAATAAAGAACCACTCATCCCCTCAACAAGAACCAAAATGGGAAATGACCCGTTCAAATGAATTTCCATAATTTTTTACTTGTTTTAGAGCCTTTCAAATTTATGATCTTAGACCAACCCGAAATAAACTATTTCATCTCATTGGAGAAAAACCATGTCTATATGGAGAAACAAACCTTTAGAACACATTATTGTTTCAAAACCTTTCATTACTCTTGAACAACAAGACTTTATAACTGAACTCAGTGTAGAGTTACAAAAACCATCTTCTTACCTTAGCGATGATGCATCATTTTGGGAAAACCTTAACGACGAAAGTTATTACAATCTGCAAAATGCAATGGAACGTTGATGTCAGTAATGACGACATTAAAGCAGTAAATGCGTCTCCAACTACAAGAATTTAATGCAGTAGTAGAAGTCTAGAATCGATAAAGTCACATACAAAGCCACATATATTGCATGTGATAAAAAAAATAAAAAATAAAAAATAAAAAAATAAACAAAAAAAATAAAAAATAAACAAGGAAGAAGCCACTAGATGGATGGTAAAGAAGAAATAAATGTCAAATTTCATAAATCTTACCATCTTTACATTTATTATTAACTAAACCTCTAAAGAATTTGTAAAACTTTGTAAATATTTTTGTTTGCCACCTACCAATTGCCAACAACCCCAATTAAATTTAGTTTGACATATTGTAAAAGTTCTGTCTATAAATGAGTTGTAAACTGAGAGAGAAGGCAAGCCAGCGATCAGAAAGCAATCAATAGAGAGATCAAGAAAAATAATCAGTTGTATCTTCAACTTGTAAATTTCTAAATTCACTAATACAAAGTAAGAAATTTCTGTTAAATTTTTGTTCTCATTTTTAATTTATTTGTGTCTTTTTTCTTACCCTTACAGGGTAAAAGGGGTAAACAGATAAAGTAAGGAAATGAAAATTATTTGAATTATAGTTCTCTTTTTACTAATTAATATTTGTAATATACATAGATCCTATACATACGCGCACACACACATACATATACATACACACACACATACATATACATACATATACATATATATGTATGTATATGTGTGTGTGTGTGTGTGTGTGTGTGTGTGTGTGTGTGTGTATAATGTTTTCATCAAATTTTTAAAAAAAAATCGGGTTATTGAGAAAGTTTTTGGTGTAAAATCAGAATTTTTAAAACTAGTCTTTAGTCTTAACCCTTGACATGTAACCCGTTTTGCCGAAAAATTGGCGTGTTAGGGAGACTTTGTCTGATCAGAAGAGGGGTATTACCTTGACACGAAGTGATGTTTTAAAATCTTGAGTTTATTCTCTAAATCTTTGAGATATCTAATCTTCAAAAACCTAATTTTTATGTAATAAATATTTTCACATTGTAAATTGAAAGGTTTTACTTTAAATATGTTATAATAATATGATAAATGCTTTCACATTGTATATTGAAAGTTTTTATATTAAAATAATCGTATAATAAATGCATTCACACTGGTTTTTGGTTTTAAACTTTTATTCTCATCGTTTTCACCCTGATTTTGAATGATAAATTTCAAAGTTTCTGCCATTTGTCTTGACTGCTAATAGTTGATGGGAAAAATTGGTATATATTAAAGTTTAAAACCAAAACCAGTGTGAACGCATTTATTATACGATTATTTACAAAGTCATCAGAGGTTTGGTTAACAATAAATGTAAAGATGGTAAGATTTATGAAATTTGACATTTCTTTCTTCTTTATCATCCGTCTAGTGTCTTATTCCTTATCTCATTCTTGTTTTTTATCACATGCAATATACGTGACTTTGTACGTGGCTTTGACTCTGGACTTCTACAACTACATTAAATTCTTGTAGTTGGAGATGCATTTACTACTTCAATGTTGTCATTGTTGACATCAATGTTCCATTGCATTTTACAAATTATAATAACTTTCATCGTCAAGGTTTTCCCAAAATGATGCGTCATCGCTATGGCAAGAAGATGGTTCTGGTAACTCTAC
Source organism: Vitis riparia (assembly GCF_004353265.1). Classification (NCBI taxonomy): domain Eukaryota; kingdom Viridiplantae; phylum Streptophyta; class Magnoliopsida; order Vitales; family Vitaceae; genus Vitis; species Vitis riparia. Next base: position 23,630,918 of record NC_048444.1, read on the forward strand.
ATTGAGTTTGGTTATAAAATCTTGTTTTTCAGGAGTAATGAAAGGTTTTGAAACAATAATGTATTCTAAAGGTTTGTTTCTCCATATAGACATGGTTTTTGTTTCTCCAATGAGATGAAATAGTTTATTTCAGGTTGGTCTAAGATCATAAATTTGAAAGGCTCTAAAACAAGTAAAAAATTATGAAAATTCATTTAAACGGATCATTTCCCATTTTGGTTCTTGTTGAGGGATGAGTACATGGTTCTTTATTGTGTTTTATATAAACATGGTGATAGGCTGGCACTATTGATCCATTGGTTTGAAATCAAGGTGGAATGGTTTCAAAAGAAATGTCGATTTGTTTTTCAATTTTGAAAAGATAGGTTAAAATATCTTTTAATTTTTCTGGAAAATTTTCAAGGATTTGAGATACATGGTTCATGAAAACATTTTTTAAAATTCCCTAATCCATAAACTGGGATACTAGATCAATTTTTTCTTTTTTATATAACAGACATATTCACATAAGCTAAATATATAACAAAGAAAAATTATGAGTCATGATATGCCATATACCCTGTTTTTATCCCAACATTTTTGGTTCCAAAATGTGTGTATAAGAGTTCTTGATTTTTAAACACTTTGTTATATTGGGTTTGTAGAAAAAAGGTTTCAACTAAAGAGTAGTTATCAACTCCAATTAGGTTTTTAACAACAACTTTTTCATATTTTTCAGACAGAAGAGTTGATTACATAATTAAATTAAGCATTTCAAGTTGACTATTTAAACAACTGGTTGGACTGGTTGACATTGTACTGGATTTCAAATCTTTTATCAATCTTTCTTGATTTTCTTGGATTTTGAGGTTTTGAAATTTTTGGGTTTCTAAAGCAATAAGTTGATTTTGAAGGTTTTGTGAATGTTGGGCTAGAGCTAACACAGTTTTTCCATAAGCATATTTAAAATTTTGGTTGGGAAAACTTTGTGGTTTTAGAGACCAAAAATTATCTACAATAACCTTATGCTCTTCAAAAAGGTTTTGAGAATATAAAGAGTTAAACCTCAAATTTGGATTTAACACTTCATTCAAACATATGATTTTAAATTGAAAGGTTCTAGCTTTAGTGGGTTTTCTTTGAGCCATGTTCTTGTAGAATAAAATCAATCATTAGCATTATCAACTTTATTAATAATTGTTTGTCTATTTAACCAGTCTGCTAATATATTATCTTTTCCTTTAATATGTTCAAATTTAGGTTTGAAACCAATTAAAGAGCTTTGAAACTTTATTCATCTTTTAGTGGACAATTTTGAATAATTTTTATTTTCAAAGAATTTTTTTAATATTCTCACAATCGGTTCTTAAAGTAAATTGTTCTTGGTTTAAAAATAATTGAAATTTTTCTAAGACTAAGATTATTGCTTCAATATCTAAGTCTGTAGAACTAAGGTTCTTTTAATAATCATTAAAAATTCCATTAGAGTATCTACAAAGTTTTACTTCTCTAATGTTAATGACTACTAAAAGTATACCTCCCCATCCTGTTTGGCTAGCATCAGTTTGAATTATTTTGTATTCACTTTCTAAGGGTAAATGTAAAGTTCTTTTATTTTTTTGTACAAGTTTAATATCTTCTTGGTTAAAATATCTATGCCCTGTATTTTTTTTTTTACTATAAAGGGGTCCAACTAATCTACTAAGGTTTTTAATCTATGGTCTAACATAGTTTAATAATCCTAAAAAACTTTGAAGGGTTTTCAAGTCTTTGAGTTTATCTAGAAAATTATTTATTTTTTGTACTATATGATCCAATAGTTTTATTTGTCCATTCTCCAATTCTAATCCTAAAAATTCTATTTGGGTTTTAAATAATTTCAGTATCTTTTTACTTACTATTAATCCATGACTAATTAGTTTTTAAAAAATAAATTCTAAATGTTTTATATGTTCCTGAAAAATATACAAAAAAACAAGAATATCATCAATATATACAAGAAAAAAAGAACATTTACCAAAAATATTATCCATCATTCGTTGAAATATCTAAGAAGCGTTTTTTAGTCTAAATGGCATTACATTCCTTCATATAATCCACAGGGACATGAAAATGGTGTCCATGGTTTGTTATCTTCTTCTAATCTAATTTGTCAAAATCCACTTTTACAATCTAGCTGAGAAAAGTATTTACATCCTTGAATAGAATTAATTAAAGAATCTTTATTTGGAATTTTATAGGCATCATCATATGTATTATCATTTAATCTTTTATAATTAATAACCATCCTAGTTTTTCCTCTTTTTTCTTCATTATGATTTCTTACTAAAAAGGTTGAAGATCTATGGGGACTAAAAATTGGTTTAATGAGGTTATTCTGCAATAGTTCTTCTATTTGAATTTTGAATTCTTTGTATCTATAAGGTTACATGTTATATTTGCCCTTTTTATTGTTAAATCTGAGATTTCAATTAGTATTTTGTAGGTTGTTTTATTTCTATTCCAATATTTTTGTGGGTTTTTTCCTATAATTCCTTTTTTTTTTTTTTTTTTTTTTTTGCTTCTAGTATAAATTTTTTTAACTTATTTGCATTCTTTGATTGTTTTGAATAATCATTAATTATACTATTCTTTTGTGCTTCTACTTTGTTGATCTGATCAGAGGTCACATTATAATTTTTATTTGATGCGTTTTCTATGTTTGTATAAACAATTGTTGTGGTTTTATGATGAAAACTAACTTGGTTATTTTGTATTGTTATCCCTCCTTGTAAAGAATGTACAAAATTTAAACCTAAAATGAAAGGATATAAACTTATAGTAGGTATAAGATAAGTTTGAGGTAAAACTAAGGTTTTGCTATTAATTATGATTGGTACATTTGAAATATACTTGGTTAATATTAGTTTTTGTTGATAATATTGGACCAATTTTACTAGTTGAACTGGTGTTCGTTGATCTTCCTAAGGTTCTAAGGTTTCAAATAAAAGGTTTTTATTGGCTTTAATATCTAACATTGCATCTACTTTTAACTCTATGGTTTTTAATTTAATTGTTGTTGGAAAAATAATAGATTTAACTTTATTTATCATATTTACTTATTCTATTATTTGTATAGTTGTTTTCACAAGACTTATTGGTTCTTTTATTTCTTTAGAGTCTGAATTGTCTTCCTCTTCTTCCGAGATTTTTCCTTTAATTATTATTTGTAAATCTTTCCACAAATTATAAGGATTTATCTTACTTTCTAAAAGTTGTACCAGTTTTTCTAAATTTAAAGAAGTTTTCTTAGGTTGATTTTCCTCTTTTTTTAATAATCATACAAATTTCTTCTCTTTTGGTTTCACTATCATCTATACTATATACACTTGAATTTTCACTTTCAAAATCTAATTCACTAATGAGTTCTTCTTCTTCACTATCTACCTGATACTCATTTATTAGGTTGATTTTTGCTTAGGTTTTTCTACGTCGCTCATTTGATGGTTTTTTAAGTTCAGGACATTCAGGTCTTATATGACCTTCTTGACCACACAAATAACATTTACACTGTCTTTTTCTTTTTATCCAAATCTTTCCAAGTTTTTTATATCTTGTTTGATAAGGTCAATTTTTAGAAAAGGTTTTTTGACTTTCTTCTTAAAAATTTATTGTAGTTCTTAGGTTTTCAAAACTTATATTCTCTACATCCTATGTCTAGATTTTCTCCTATATGTAATTTTGCACGAAGTTGTTGATTTATATCTTGTTTCTTTATTTGGCTTCTTTCTCTTATACTTACACATTCCCTTTCTAACCAATTTTTTACAAATTCTATTCTAGCACCTATATAAGGAGAGTTTTTATATTCAGAGGTTGAAAATTCATTTCATAATCTAAGTCCTACAAGTCATTGTATTTTTAATATACATTTATTTAAATATTCAGGGGTTCTATCTATTCTAGCAAGGATTGCATATTTCCTAAATTTTTGTTCATATTCTTTTATATACAAAATGTTACATAATTTCAATTGTTCTAACTTATGAAGATATATTGTAGGTTCTTTTATATTTTCTTAAGTTGTTCCTAAAAAAATATAGTTTTATTAAATTTATAAATATAGATATGTTATTATTTCTAACTTCTTGAAAATAACTATTGTTTTCTTGTTCCATATTTCTAAAGAATTGTAATACGGTTCCTCTAAGAGTGTTTTTACAAAATCCATACATTTCTTGTTGATTTTCAAAGGATACTACTACATCGGCTAATTTAAAGATTGTTCCCAATTTTCTATGGTTTTATTATGATCTTGTGCACTATATATATCTAATATTGTTGCATATTCATATATTGGTTGTAAAGGACTAGAAGGTTCTGTTTTAGTTTTCTATTGAGGTCCTTTTGGCTTACTGTACGACTTACTATACCTTACTATTTCAGTTTTTACATTTACAAATTCCTTTTCTACATCTATTGTATTTACTGACTCATTTGAAACTATTTCTAGGTTTTTTTTGGCTTTTGGTTGAATAGTAAATTGATTTCTTGTTTCTATATCTATAATTTTTTTGATCAAATTTGTTTTTTAAAGTTGTTTAATTATTTGTTCCTCTGTATAGGTTTTACATATTATGTCAATAAAGTTTTCTTGATCTACCTGTTCTTCTAGTAACGTTGGGTTACTAAATTCTTCTAACATTATATTAACTAGTTCTAAATTTTTGTATAGGTTTTTTACTGTTTCGATGTTTAACAAAATATCTTCTTGTATAACATTTATAGATTCCATCTCACTAACTGACTCTACCTCTACATTTACAATTTTATAGTTTCCAAATGTTATACTTGCACTTCCATCTTGATTTTCATATAAACTACTAGATGTTGGATATTTTATTACTAGTTTATTTATTTGGGCCAATGTCCTTCTCGTCTTAACAAATAGTCTATATTTATAGGTTTTACTTTTATCATATTTACAACCTTACTTCCAAAGGTTTTTACTATATCATCAAATTCCATCATACATTTCAGATTTAGAGCATTAGTGGTTTTTCCTATAAATCCTATAGCCATGCTAAGGTTCTTACTCCCTGATTCTATATCATAACCTTTAGTGTTTACGGTTATTTTTATTTTTTATGTGAATTCCGTAAGATCTATACAAAATTGAGGTATACAACCAATCACTACATAATTTTAGTTCATATTAACTTCTACACTAACTAAAAGGGCTCGTCCTACTGTATTATTATTTCTAGTATCTAAAAGGTTAATATTTATAAGTGCTCCAATTTCTTTACAATGGATTCCTATTATTCTTATTAGAATTATTCCTAAACGCATATATTTATCGGTTTTATTTTTTAATAGTTTATGTTTTGTCTTTGGAGATACTAACTCTAAATATACAATATTTCCTACTAAACTTATAGTATGTTAGTTTAAAATAGTTAGTTTAAAATTTTGAACTAACTGTTTTTTGTAAGGTGTTATTTCCTTTATTGCATTTAAAAATTTTTTTTTTCAATAAATTCTTTTACATTATCTTTATGGTTTATAGCTTCTACTATTTCCATGGTTTTATTGCTAAACTTTTTAGATCAAAAAGATTTATTTTTCGTTCTGTTCTAATTACTGGTTTTTCTTATAAACTAAAGTTTTCAAATTGTTTTAAAAAGTTATTTAATTTTTGTTATTCCGATGATTCTATCTTTCTTTGTTTTGTTTAAAAGTTTATCTACTTTTTGGTTAACCTTTTATAGTGTTTTTTTTTTTTTTTTTACATTTTGTTGTTCTAACTTTATTTGTTCTATTTATTTTCTAACAAATGTTTCTTCTTTTACTAATTGTTCTTTAATATAATCTAGGTTATTTCTTCACAAATTATGGTTCTTAAAGTCTTCCAACTTATTTTCTAATTCCTAGGACTGTATTTAATTTTTCTAAGGATTTTCTTTGTTTTCTTTGGATTTCTTCTAAATAGTTGATATAATTTTGGTTAATATTATTTTGGTTTTCTTCTTGCATTTGTTTTTTATGTTCTTGTAATATTACGTTTGTTATTTTTAATTGTGTTTCTATTAAAATTTTTTAACTATTTTACCTCTTGGGTTTGTAGATGAGGGTTGATGAATTTTTAATGTTTCTAATTAGATGAACTAGTATATAAATTATCAATATAATATTTTATAATTTCTCTTTTAATAAGGGTTTATGTAGCAAAAAGTTCGTCAAAAGATTCTTGTATAGCTATTTCATATTCATTCAAATATTTATAGGATAAAACAATGTTTCTAATACTATATGTTTGTTGCAAAATATATGTACCATGATTATGCATTGAAATTATAATAAAAATACAATAAAAGTACAATATAGTATGACATGCATTAATTTCAGTTTTTAACAATTATCAAAATCATTTTTTATTGTGATATTTTCTTAATAGTTATATTATAAGTTAAACAATTCAAAATTTATATAATTTATATAATAAAAAATAGTAACTTTATTTTTTTAATCACAAGAGTGAAACGATAATTTAAAAAAAAACTTTATATTATATATTGTTGTTATTATTATTGGATAAGTTATTCTTAAAAATATTATAAATTAATAATGATGAAATAATAAATTTTAAATTAATTATTATATTATTTATACATAATAATATTACTATTGTTTCCGTGGAACATGTTATCTGTTATAATAATGATAATTAGAAGAAAAAAAATGACAAAGTAGAAATATATTTGGTTTAAAAAAAAAAAATTGATCAAGTTATTTATAGTGTAAAAGCATTTATTACATGAAAGTTAAGTTTTTTGAAGATCGGCTATTTCAGAAGTTTAAAGAATAAACTCAAAATTTTAAAATATCACTTCGTATAAAGGTAATAACCCCACTTCTGACCAGACCAAGTCTCCCTAAAACGCCAATTTTCTAGCAAAAACGAGTTACAGGGGAAGGGAAAGTTTTTATTTAAACAAATATTATAATAATATGTAATAAATGGTTTCACACTATATTTGAAAGTTTATATTTTAAAATAATAAGTATAATAAATGCATTCACACTGAATTTGGTTTTAAAACTTTGATTTTGAACGAGAAATTTCAAGGTTCATGGCATTGTCTTGACTGTGAATAGCTAACTATGAATGTTGATGGGAAAAGATGGGAAAAGTTGGTATTTGAGCTTCTATATATTGTTAGCATATTAATTAGGAAAAGAAACTGTTGATTCAAATTAATTTTCAGAGTACCGAACTCTATCTTACCCCATTAAAAGTCTGACTATATTTCCTTGATCTGTCCATTTAGTCTGCTTATTTGATATGAATTGATGTATTTTATTCCTTATCCTCTTGATATATATAATTTAGATTATGATCGTGGAAAAGAACTTAATAATAGGTTGTAAGCTCAACGGAAAGAATTTAGAAAAACTTGTGATAAATTACATAATTTAAGGACTACTGTAAAAGATTTAACCACAGATATTAAAAACCTAACCTTTCTTAAATATTTGAACGAATACAAAATAGCTATACAAGAAGCCTTTGATGAACTTTTTGCTACATAAACCTTAATTAAAAGAGAAATTATAAAATGTTATATTGATAATTTATATGCTAGTTCATCTAATTATTAAAACTAATGAACCCTCATCTACAAACCAAAAGGTAAAATAGTTAAAAAATTTAGTAGAAACACAATTAAAAATAACAAACGTAGTCTTGCAAGAACATAAGAAACAAATTTAGGAAGAAAACCAAAATAATATAGATTGTTTAAAAGAAATCCAAAGAAAACAAATAAAATCTGTAGAAAAACTAAACACAGCCTTATGAATTAGAAAAGAAGCTGGAAGACTTTAAGAACCATAACTTGCTAAGAAATAACCTAGATTATATTAAAGAGCAATTAGTTAGAGAAGAAAATTTTGTTGGAAAGGAAATAGAACAAATAAAGTTGGAACAACAAAATTTAAAAGAAACATTAGAAAAAGTTAACTAAAAGGTAGATAAACTTTTAGAACAAAGAAATATAGGATCATCAGAGGAACAAAAATTAAATAACCTTTTAAAACAATTTGAAAACTTTAGTTTAGGAGAAAAACCAGTAATTAGAACAGAACGAAAAATAAATCTTTTTGAACAAAAAAGTTTAGCAATAAAACCATGGAAATAGTAGAAGCCATAAACCCTAAAAATAATGTAAAGGAATTTATTGAAGAAAAATTAAAAAAGCCAGTAAAGGAAGTAACACCATACAAAAAACAGTTAGTTCAAAATTCTAAAATAACTAGATTTTTAAACTAACATATTATAAATTCAATAGGAAATATTGTATATTTAGATTTAGTATCTCCATAAACAAAACATAAACTATTAAAAAATAAAACCGATAAATATATGCATTTAGGAATAATTTTAATAGGAATAATAGGACTTCATCGTAAAGAAATTGGAGCACTTATAAATATTAACCTTTTGGATACTAGAAACAATACAATAGGACGAGCTCTTTTAGCAAGCGCAGAAGTTAATATGAATCAAAATTACGTAGTTATTGGTTGTATACCTCAATTTTGTATAAATCTTAAGGAATTCACGAAAAAAATAAAAATAATTGTAAATACTAAAGGTTATAATATGGAATTAGGAAGTAAGAGCGTTAGCATAGCTATAGGATTTATAGGAAAAACCACCAATGCTCTAAGTTTAAAATGTATGATGGAATTCGATGATATAGTAAAAACCTTTGGGAATAAGGCTGTAAATATGATAGAAGCGAAACCTATAAATATAGACTATTTATTAGGACGAGAGTGGGAATTACCTCAAATAAATAAACCAGTAATAAAATATCTGACATCTAGTAGTTTATATGAAAATCAAGGCGAAAGTGCAAGTATAACCTTTGGAAACTATAAAACTGTAAATGTAAAGGTAGAGTCAGATAGTGAGATAGAAACTGTAAATGTTATACAAGAAGATATTTTACTAAACATTGAAACAATAGAAAACCTATACAAAAACTCAGAGCTAGTTAATATAATATTAGAGGAATTCAGTAACCCAATGTTAATAGAAGAACATGTGGATCAAGAAAACTTTGTTGATATAATGTGTAAAAACTATATAGATGAACAAATAATAGAACAACTTTATAAAACCAATTTAATTAAAAAAACTTATAGATATAGAAATAATAAATCAATTTACTATTCTACCAAAAGTTAAAGAAAACCTAGAAACAGCCTCAAATGAGTCAGTAAATACAATAAATGAAGAAAAAGAATTTGTAAATGTAAAAACCGAAATGGTAAGGTATAGTAAGCCGTATAGTAAGCCAAAAAGACCCCAATGGAAAACTAAAACATAACCTTCTAGTTCTTTACAACCAATATATGAATATGGAACAATATTAGATATAGATAGTACACAAGATCTTAGGAAAACCATAGAAAATTGGGAACAATCTTTAAATTCAACCAGTGTAGTAGTATCATTTGAAAACCAACAAGAAATTTATGAATTTGTAAAAGCACCCTTAGAGGAATTGTATTACAATTTTTTAGAAACATGGAACAAGAAAATAGTAGTTATTTTCAAGAAATTAGAAACAATTTTAGCATATCTATATTTATAAATTTAATAAAACTATATTTTTTAGGAACAACTCAAGAAGATGTAAAAAAACCCGCAATATACCTTCATAAGTTATACAAATCGAAATTATGTAACCTTTCATATATAAAAGAATATGAACAAAAATTTAGAAAATATGCAATCCTTGCTAGAATATATAAAACCCCTGAATATTTAAATAAATATATATATTAAAAATACAAGGACCTGTAGGACTTAGACTATGGAATGAATTTTCACCTCTGAATATAAAAACTCTCCTTATATAGGTGCTAGAATAGAATTTCTAGAAAATTGGTTAGAAAGAGAATGTGTAAGTATAGGAAAAAGAAGCCAAATAAAGAAATAAGACATAAATCAACAACTTTGTAGAAAATTACATATAGGAGAAAATTTAGACGTAGGATGTATAGAATATAAGTTTAGAAAACCTAGGAACTACAATAAATTTTTAAGAAGAAAATCAAAAACCTTTTATAAAAAACGACCATATCAGACAAGATATAAAAAAAACCGGGAAAGTTTTGGATAAAAAGGAAAAAAACTATAGAAAGAAAAAGACAATGTAAATGCTATTTGTGTGGTCAGGAAGGCCATATAAGACCGAAATGTCTTGAACTTAAAAAACCATTAAATGAACAAAGTAGAAAAACCCAAGCAAAAAATCAACCTAATAAATGAGTATCAGGTAGACAGTGAAGAAGAAGAACTCACTAGTTAATTAGATTTTGAAAGTGAAAATTCAAGTGTATATAGTATAGATGATAGTGAAACTGAAAAAGAAGAAATTTGTATGATCATTGAAAAAAAGGAAAATCAACCTAAGAAAACCTCTTTAAATTTAGAAAACCTTGTACAACCTTTAGAAAGTCAAATAAAACCTTATAATTTGTGGAAAGATTTATAAATAATAATAAAAGAAAAAGAAGAAGAAGACAGTTCAAACTTTAAAGAAATAAAAGAACCAATAAGTCATGTAAAAGAAATAAAAGAACCAATAAATCCTAAAAAAAAATTATACAAACAATAGAATAAGTAAATATGGCGAATAAAGTTAAATCTATCATTTTTCAAACAATAATTAAATTAAAAACCATAGAATTGAAAGTAGATGCAATGTTAGATACCGGAGTCAATAAAAACCTTTTATTTGAAACCTTAGTGCCTCAGGAAAACCAACAAACATTAGTTCAACCAGTAGAATTAGTCCAATATAATCAACAAAAACTAATACTAACCAAGTCTATTTCAAATGTACCGATTATAATTAATAACATAACCTTAGTGTTACCCCAAACTTATATTGTACCTACTATAAGTTTATATCCTTTTATTTTAGGTTTAAAGTTTGTACATTCTTTACAAGGAGGGATAACAATACAAAATAACCAAATAAGTTTTCATCATAAAAAACCACAACAATTGTTTATACAAACATGGAAAATGCATCAAATAAAAATCATAATGTAACCTCTCATGAAATTAACAAAGCAGAAGCACAAAAGGATAACATAATTAATGATTACTTAGAATAATTAAGAAATGCAGATAGATTAAAAAATCTTATATTAGAAGCAGAAAAAATAGGAATTTTAGTTAGCAATTAAAAACCTAGATTTAATAATAAAAACTATAGATATAGCATGTAACCTTATAGATACAAAGGAATTCAAAATTCAAATAGAAGAACTGTTGTTGAATAATCTCATAAAACCAAGTTTCAGTCCCCATAGATCCTTAGTTTTTTTAGTTAGAAACCATAATGAAGAAAAACGAGGAAAAGCTAGGATGGTTATTAATTATAAAAAAATTGAATGATAATACATATGACGATGCCTATAAAATTCCAAATAAAGATTCTTTAATTAATTCTATTCAAGGATGTAAATACTTTTCTCAACTAGATTGTAAAAGTGGATTTAGACAAATTAGATTAAAAGAAGATAGTAAACCATGGACAACGTTTTCATGTCCCTATGGATTATATGAATGGAATGTAATGTCATTTGGACTAAAAAAATGCTCCTCAGATATTTCAATGAATGATAGATAATATTTTTGGTAAATACTCTTTTGTTTTTGTATATATTGATGATATTATTGTTTTCTCATATACTCTTTAGGAACATATAAATCATTTAGAATTTATTTTTGAAAAACTAATTAGCCATGGTTTTATAGTAAGTAAAAAGAAACTGAAATTATTTAAAACCTAAATAGAATTTTTAGGATTAGAATTAGAGGATGAACAAATAAAATTGCAAGATCATATAGTACAAAAAATAAATAATTTTCCAGATAAACTTGAAGACTTAAAAACCCTTCAAAATTTTTTAAGATTATTAAACTATGCTAGACCGTATATTAAAAACCTTAGCAAATTAGTTGGACCCCTTTATAGTAAAACAAAAAACATAGAGTAAAGATATTTTAACCAAGAAGACATTAAACTTGTACAAAAAATAAAAGAACTTGTGAAGCATCTCCCAACCTTATATCTACCCTTAGAAAGTGTATATAAAATAGTTTAAACTGATGCTAGCCAAATAGGATGAGGAGGTATACTTTTAGTAGTCACTTATATAGGAGAAGAAAAACTTTGTAGATATTGTAGTGGAATTTTTAATGATTATCAAAGGAACCTTAATTCTACAGACTTAGAAATTGAAGCAATAATATTAGTCTTAGAAAAATTTCAATTATTTTTAAACCAAGAACAATTTACTTTAAGAACTGATAGTAAGAATATTAAAAAAGTCTTTGAAAATAAAAATTCTTCAAAATTGTCCACCAAAAAATGAATAAAGTTTCAAAACTCTTTAATTGGTTTCAAACCTAAATTTAAACATATTAAAGGAAAAGCTAACATATTAGTAGATTGGTTAAGTAGACAAATAATTAATAATGTTGATAATGCTAATGATTGATTTTATGTTACATGAACATGACTCAAAGAAAACCCACTAAAGCTAGAACCTTTCAATATGGAACCATATGTATGAACGAAGTGTTGAATTAAAATTTGAGGTTTAACTCTTTATTTTCTCAAAACCTTTTTGAATAACATAAGGTTATTGTAGATAACTTTTGGTCCCTAAAACCACAAAGTTTTCCAAACCAAAATTTAGAATATGCTTATGGAAAAACCATGTTAGTTTTAGCCCAACATTTACAAAACCTTCAAAACCAACTAATTGCTTTAGAAACCCAAAAATTTCAAAACCTCAAAATCCAAGAAAATCAAGAAAGATTGATAAAAGATTTGAAAACCAGTATAGTGTCAACCAATCAAACCAGTTGTTCGAATAGTCAACCTGAAATGCTTAGTTTAATTAAGAAATCAGCTCTTCTATCTAAACAATATGAAAAATTTATTGTTAAAAACTTAATTGGAGCTGATAACTACTCTTTAGTCGAAACCTTTTTTCTACAAACCCAATATAACAAAGTATTTGTGTGGGAGAGAGAGTGAAGTAAGTAGCAATCTAAAAGTGAGTGATTAGAGTTTTAGCTGTATTTTCAGCATTGTAAATTTCTATGGTCAGTGATAAGAAAGTAAAAAATTTTTGTTAAATTTCTGCTCTCATTTTATTTCAAATTTATTTTATTTTGTGTTTTTTTTCTTACCCTTAGGGGGTAAAAGGGGCAAAAAGATAAAGTAAGGAAATGAAAATTATTTGATTCATATTTCAAATTTCTTTTACTAGTTAATATCTGCAATATACATTGATCCTTTATATATAATGTTTCCATCAAATTTAAAAATAAAATAAAATTTGGTCGTGTTATTTAGAAAGTTTTGGGAATAAAATTAGGTTTTAAAACTAGAGTTTTTAGTTTTAACACTTGACCTGTAACCCATTTTTTTCCAGAAAATTGGCGTGTTAGGGAGACTTTGTCTAGTCGGAAGGGGGAATTATCTTTACACAAAGTGATGTTTTAAAATTTTGAGTTTATTCTTTAAACTTTTGAAATAGTTGATCTTCAAAAAACTTAACTTTCATGTAATAAATGCTTTTACACTATAAACGGAAAGTTTTGATTTAAACAAATATTATAATAATATGTAATAAATGGTTTCACACTATATTTGAAAGTTTTTATTTTAAAATAAAAAGTATAATAAATGCATTCACACTGGTTTTGATTTTAAAACTTTGATTTTGAATGAGAAATTTAAAGGATCCTGGCATTGTCTTGATTGTGAATAGCTAACTATGAATGTTGATAGGAAAAGATGGGAGATTTAGGGCTTGTTTGATAATTGTTTTCAAAAATAATTTTTTATTTTTTAGAATAAAAAAAAACAAGAAAACATGTTGAACAACCAAAAACTGTTTTTTGTTTTTTGTTCTTAAGAATAAAAAACATAGTATTTTTAGATAACATCTTTTAGTTATGTTTTATTATTTTTACTTGTTTTTTGAGAGTTGTTTTAGAAAATAATTATACAAACATATAAAATGTTTGAAAATAAAGCACGAGTTATAAAAATTATTGTTAAAACATATATAAAAATATTAAAACATACTAATAAGATTTTAGATTTCCAAACAAATTTTTATTTTATAAAATATCGGAGAATAGATTTTAAAAATTGTTTTTCAAAATAGTTTTAAAAAATAGTTACCAAATAGGACTTTATCATCCCTTGGTGACTTTATTGGGTATTTTTTCTGAAAATTTTATATATTATATAAATATAGATATACATGAAGAGTAAACAAATAGACATTGGAAAATATACATATATAAGGTGCAAGGTCATTGATTAAGAGGAGGGTACAATGAGGATTTTCATATTTTGGAAATCTAACTTTTTATTCTATAAAATAACCCTTCATTTTAAAACATATTAGAAATGCTTAGAAACCATTTATGTTAAAAAGGGGTAATTTTCCAACAAAAACACGAGGAGTATTTCGTCACTTTTAATATAACGTGAAACGTTCTGGTGTGACGGCACACGCCGTATCAACCCTCGGTGTCTTAAACCCAAAACCCTAGCGCCTCTTCCAGCAGAATGACTTATTTTTCTCTTAAAAGGCCCTGAAACCACACACTTCCGTAAAGAAGAACAGAAGACGACCTTCAACTTTCACGGGTACATTTTTTCTCTCCAATTTCGACTCATCCAGGGCTCACCCTCAGCTCTCTTCTAAACCTTTGTTTGGAATTTCATACAGGGTTTGAAATAACTCAAATGTATTTTGGGAATTTTTTTTTTTGGATTATAGTTTTTTATTTGTAATTTTTTCTTGGTGACATATTCCTCATTGGACTGTTGTCTGCTAGGTATATTTGTTTTGAGATTTTCATTCTTGTGGGGCTGGATTGAGGTGAAGCGAGTTGCAGTTCAAATTGATCCATTGCATGATCTTTCTGTGACGCCGCCACTGTGATTAAAAGAAAAAATGATCAAAGGAGGAAAGAGTTTGGTTTCTTCGCCTCCGGTGTTCTCAAACGATGCTAAGAAGTTGCTTGTTTGCACCGGCTGTACCGTCTCTATCTTCAGCACTTCAACTAGCTTGCAGGTCCTTTTTGTTTTTTTTTGTTCTTTGTAAACTCTATTTTTAGTCTTTGTTTCAAGATTCAAGCGCGTAGGCTCACAATTGATTTTATTATGAATAGCAGATCACAGAGTTGGAAGGGCACACAGCACTTGTAACATCGGTTGTAGTGGTTCCAGCTTTTACTCCTTCCAGCAAAATCCTGTGCTACTGCTGGACTTCTTCACTGGATGGAACTGTTCGTTATTGGGATTTTTCACTGCCTGAATTGATGAAGACAGTTGATATTCGGTTGCCAATCTTCTCCATGGTATGATGGATTTATTCTACATTTGTGCAATTTTAGAACTTATGCTTTGTTTTCAATGAGTAAAAGGAACCCAGGGGTAGGAGATGATGGATTCTGTGATTGGCATAAAGAAAATGCTGGAAGATGAGAAAATTATCAAAATGTTTTTTACTTTCCTGGAATCTTAGCTTGCCTGTGCCTGATTTAATGACGTTGGGTGCTTGAAGTTAGTTTTGCATCCTTTAGAAACCCAAACAACATGAATAAAAAATTTGAAGTTTGATTTCCTTTCGACTCAACAGTTTTCTCATCAATTTAACCAAAAAGGGAAACCACTACAAAATGGGCTTTGTTTATTGGTTATCTGTTTCTTTGGTTGTTTATACTTTTGGGTTTCATGTGCATGGTATTACCTAAAAAAGAAAAAAAAAAATCTTAACTGCTTTAAATTAAATGGTAGTATATTTAATTTGTTTTTTTTAAACTAATTTCGTTCTTTTCTCATCTCCTTTATTTGTTGCAAGTGAAATGATAAATACTTATTTGTTTTCTTTATCATAGTTTTGTTAGAGGTGTATCAGCATCTGCATTGTGTTCTAAAGGCACTAGCGAAATGTTTATTGACATGAATATAGAGTTCTATACCATTTAAGATTGGTTAAAATATTATTTTTATGCACATTTGGATGTCCTGTGAAAACTGAGTGGTTGTTTTTTATATGATAGGATATGAAACTATAAATCTATCATGCTAGGTGGAGGCATTGAAGAAATGGTAAATGGATTCATCACTACAGTGTGGTCTGACATGATGCACTTTCCATTTTCTAGTATTATTTGTGATGATAGTGTCATTCAGGATGCCATTGACTGCTGAATCTTGTGTAAGAATCTGAGCATAGCAGTTTCTGCTACTGGGCAGTTCATGATAGGGAATTTAAGGTGTTGCATCTCTAGTCCCTTATTTGAGTTTGACCTTGATAGGTGTCATATCCAAGTTCTCCCTGTTAGGACTTGTGTAAACACACTGTCACAATTTAAAAAAATACTACTGCCATAGCACCACTACCACCATGGTGTTCCATGACCTCCTCTTCCAGGACGGGGAAATGGAGGGGCTCTCCCAATTTAAGGAGCTTATTTATACAATGAAAGTGCAAGATGTAGGAGAAGATATCTTGGTTTGGAAAGAGGGTAGGGAGGGTTTTTTTTCAGTGTAAAGTCATACTATAGTTCTTTGTGCACTAAATACAGAGTGGAGTTCCCCATTAAGGAAGTTTAGAGTGGAGGTCTCATGCACCTTTGAGATCTCATTTTTTCACCTAGGAAATAGTTTGAGAAAATTTTAACTACATGTTGATAAAGAGGGGGCAGCTGCCCTTGAGGCCGGACTCAAATGCTAAAAGGATGGAGAGGGTGTGTGGGAGGTTCCAGGTTCAAGTCCCAATAGGACAAAAATTTACCTATAAAAATAAAAATAAAAAATAAAGAGGGGGTAGTCAATGGTTAATATATGTAGTCTTAGCAGAGAGAGAGAAGCGTCTACTGACCATATCTTGATTCACTATGAGAGAACAATAGGGTTATGGATGTTTCTCTTAGCAATCTTTGGCCTGAAATGAATTGTTCCAGCAACTATGAGAAATTTGCTTCTTGAGTGGAAGTTTGATTGGATGAAAAGAGATGCCATGTTTGGTGGATGGCTCCCCTATGTTTGTTTTGGTGCATTTGAAAAGATTGTAATCATCAAATCTTTAATGGTGAAAAGCTAGCTCTTAGAATAAAGGTTAGAAGAGAACCTCATTAGAGCCCTCTTGAAATGGACAAATGCTTCGCTAGATGTGGGAATTTTGTCAATTCTTGACTTTTAGATAGTCGTGGCTGTAACTGTTATTTATTTATTATTTTTTGGCTGTTATTGGTTGTTACTGGTTGGTTTTTCTATGTTTGGTATTTTGTGTATACCTCTTGTATACATAGGATGTGTCCCCTTGGTGCTCTTTTAATAGACTTGCTCTGTTTGCTTATCCAAAAAAAAATAAAAATGTCTATGGGTGTTTGCTTCTTATTAGGAATTTTAGTTTTCCTTTCTTTCAAATGGATGCTTATTATAAGAGCATGTTTGTGATGATAGCCTTGTATGAAAAAAATAAATATAGAGAAAAAGCAATTTTTTTTCTTGGAGATTCAAATGTCACTTTTCTTAGAGTCCATAGAGTGAACAAATGAAAAGTGACTCTAGATGCCTCCACTTCAAAAAATAAAGCATTTGCAACATGGAGAATTTCAAACTCTCAATCGGAAGCTCTACATATGCTTTTAAAAATTTAATTGTGGATCACAATGTGAAACCCAAGTTACATCCTCATTTCATTCTCTTCCAGCTCCAACCACCAAGGGGGGAAAAATTAGGAGCTTCAGACAAATCGTACTTCATGGCATGAATGAAAAATGGAAGGCATAGATAGGAATACAAAACCAAGTAGTGGCTTAACTTACCACCATCTTTTATACATGATACATTTAATATAAAATTTTTCACAGTAAACCACTTGTCCGTATCTTAGTGCAAACAAAAGACATAGGATATTGAATGAATTATATCTTATAACCCTATGTGTGTTTTTCATCTCACTAAGGAGTTATTTTTTATACCTTTTTATCTCTCTACATAACACTCATTGTTTCGATCTGAAAAATCCTTTTTTTTTTTTTTAATTTTTTTTCAGGTAATTCCAGGTATATTAAGCCAACTAGCTGAGACTGATGGAAAAACTCCTAATCTTTTCGCTTATTTGTCTGTTGAAAATACAAAAATACAAGACGACCAGCCAAAGGTGCATCGGAAAATCTTGAAGTGTAACTTGACAAAGTCTCGTCTAGCTGCTGGAGTTATATTGGCGGAGGTGAATGAGATAGATCTTTACATATTTGCAAATTAAATTTCCATATTTGTAATATACAGTTATATAGGCCCATAGCTGTTTGACAGAAACCCAAAAATAAGGTACGATTCTTAAGAAGCAGCACACATTAGAAAAGTAGTAGTGATAAGTTTTGAATTTATTTAAGCCAGAACCTAAGATCTTGTTGTGAATGGTGTAAAATTAGGAGAATTTAGTTGTTCTTGGCATATTTATTTATTTCCTGCCCGGGGAATTGCATTAAATATATCAAACAGGTGGCCAGGTTTAAATACAAATTCCCAACAAAAGTAAGTTTTCCAGATTTCAAATGGTGTTTTCCTTCTTTCCTTTTTTTTTAAAATCTTTTCTGGTCCTGGCCTCTTCCCTTTTTGCGACAGAAACAGTTCCCTCGAAAGATTTGAGTGCTGACGCCAGGCACACCAAATCAGTAGCATACTTGTGAACAAATAGCTCTTCCTTCCCAAGTGAGACTCACAGTTCAATTGGTTAACCTATAATTTGGGCATTATAGTCCTCCCACCCCCTTTTGATGGTCTTCCACACACCCACCCCATATCTTTTCATCACTCTGTGAGAGCTACATGCTCTCCGTGAGAGCTACATGCCCCCTTTTCCTCCCCATGTTTTCTTGTAATGACCTGCTTCCAAGAGAACCTCTCTCACAAGCAAATCTCTAACCCCATTTGTTGAGAGGAGTCTTATTAAGAATTGATAGACTTCTAATATCCAAGCCCCCACTCCTCTTATCCATGCAAACTATCACAAATTCTCTTGATTTTTGCCTTTAGGAGACTTCTTTCATTAGTGCCCACTTATTTTACTCCTCTACTACCTTTCTCCTAGCCTCATTTACTCATCTGAAAGAACGGTTTCCCTTTCTTTAGCATCTCAAAAACCAATCTGATTTAGAGCTGCAGCTTTATTGGTAGTGACAATCCCAAATACTCTCCATTCTAAGATTTTAGATCTTGTTTCAAGGCTTTCAACTTGGTAGCTAAGATGTGGCTATATGATCCCCTAATGGTATAGCTTACCCACCAATTTCTAACTAGGTGTTTGAACCCTTCCACTTTCTGCTACATATTTTCAAAAAGGGCTATTACCCCTCGTCATCCACCCCTCCCCTCTCTCCATCCAGTAAATTGGAGTGTGATTGGAAACTAGTTTTGGCAAAAAACACAGAGTCAAACCACTAAAATGATTCTCCCATTCTATAGAAGGAAACGATCCAATCTAGATGAGAACTGATTAGTCAATCCTTCACTCCAAGTAAAAGGACTGGTCACCCATGGGAGGTCCCTCAATGAAGCTCCTATATGATCTTAGAAGAATGCCTCATTAATGTTGAGCTTCTCAAGCAGTTCTTCCTTTCCTCAGGGAATCTGACTACGTTGAAGTTTCCACTGATACATGATGGGTCTTCCCAAAGCCCTGTAATATTACACAGTTCTGCCCACAAGCTCTCTCTCTCACCCCATGTAGGATCGGCCCACACACCCTTGAAAACATTCAAACGAAACTTTTGTCTCTGTTTTTGAATCAATGAGAGATTGGAAATGCCCCCCTTCCATATCAATTAACTCCAACACCCTATTGTCCCATAAGACCAATATCCCCTGTGCTTGACCCCTATCTTCCACAACAACCCATTCCAAGAACCTACCCACACCCAAGCAATTCCTTCTTGTTATACAATCTATGAACAGTATTCCAGAGGCACTTCAATCTTCACAAACTTTCTTAAATGATTTCTTGTTGGTACTTGTTGATCTCTTTCTTTGGAAATTTTGCTTCATAAAGAAGACGATGTTTAACCTACTAGAGAAATGAAGAGAAGCTTGATAACTATTGATTTATTGACAAAATTTGACAAATTTTGAGGAGGTAGCGTTATCATTAGAGAGTTAATGAAAATGGAATGGTTGAACAAAATTTAGTATTAGAGAGATTAAATTTGACATTCTTAATTATGATGTTAGTGGGTAGTTAATGAATTATGCATTTGAACCAGAATTTCTAACAAAGACGGGAACAGAGAATCCATATATAATTTTGAAGACAATGATTCAGTCCTCATGTGAAAAAAGGTGTTTTGCTCTTATTTTGTAGTAGTTTTATATTTATATCATACATGCCATTAGCTCGATGTATCCATGCAATTTTGAAAAAAGGTGTTTTGCTCTTATTTTGTTGTACTTTTATATTTATATCATACATGTCATTACCTTCTTACAGACTCAACAACCAGAGTTAATAACCATTAGTTCCTCGGGAAAATTCTTTGGAGTTCGAAACAAGCGCAAGCTTCATGTATGGGAGGTTATCGCTCATGATCACGAGGGGGCTCCAATTAAGAAGATAACATTGCATCACACAAAGAACTTGACTGTTTTTGCTTTCCATCCAACTGAGAGAATTGTAGCTGCAGGTGATGTAACTGGGAGGATTTTGATTTGGAGAAGTTTTGGTAGTAGAACATTCTCTATGGGTGATGGACTAATGAATGGAAGAGCAATGAACAATGAAGATGAAAGGCCTGGGGTTAGGGGTGATGATGATGCTGATTCTTGTGCCACTTGGCATTGGCACTCTGCTGAAGTGAAGGTGCTGTCTTTCTCCTCTGATGGGGCGTATTTGTTTTCAGGTAGACAAAAGTCGACATTGTTCATCAATATCTAGCATTGTACTGGAGATGTCATAGTCTTATTGTGAACTGTTGGATTGTAGCTTCTGAGTGGGATTTCCAGCATTGCTGAATTTTTAGTGACATGCACAATAGTTATCTCATCTATACTTCGTGTGTCTGGACATCCCATGGGATTGAATTGCTCCATTGTGCTATATCTGTGTAACTTTACATACACAATCATGATCATGAGTGTGATTATTACAGAAAATGACAGCTATCCACACAGTTGAGCTTGTAAATTTTGAAATCTTAAAACTGGTCCTCTACCATCAGTTGCGTTGATGGCTCCTACTTTCTTTTCACAGCTCCATTATTTACGGACTTGTATTGCCAAATGCTTTGTTAATTATAATAGGGCAATTTCTATGATACAACTGCCACTATTGAATAGATTTATGGACTTCCATTCAACAACTACTTCCTTGGAGGTGTGGTGTTGCATTGTGTTTCCCTTGCATATTTGGTGGTTGCTTGGCGGTATCTGATGCAAACTGACAACAATACCTGTTGTCTCATCTACTTCTTTCCTCTTTCTGATTCATCCTTTTCATGCTCATGGTAATTTTGTTGTTTTCCGGCACTCAGGTGGAAAGGAAGGAGTTCTTGTGTTTTGGCAACTGGACACAGGAAAAAAGAAATTTCTACCCCGAATTGGATCTCCACTTTTATATTTTACAACTTCACTAGATCCTTCACTTTCCTCTGTAAGATTATTTTAAAGATATATTTTTTTTCCTTTTTATTTTTTTGGGTAAACAAACAAAAATATTATTGACATCATGATTATGTTTTATGTTGCTTCTGAAATGGAGCCATTTGCTGTTGCCAATTTTACTGAAATAGTTGTCTGCAGGTATCTTGTGCAGATAATCGGATTCACCTGCTGAAAATGCCTTCAATGGAAATCTTGAAGTCCATATCTGGGATCAAGGTCTGTTATCAGTAGGGTGTTTGCTTCTTGTCATTCTTTTTTATTTGGTGTTGGCCTTTAGTCATCTATCAAAAAATGAGTGAATCTGTTACTTGTTTGGTTGATTGGAGGGAATGTCTTCGCTTGGTACAAGAAACCATAAAAGAAATGTGTATTTAGATGTCATGCTTTTTGCTTGATACCCACTAGATCTTGTTGAATATTAATTAACCAACTAGGGTATAAACCTTAACCTTGCCCTCTCCTTGTCTCTCTCTTGGATGAGCAGAATTTGTAGAGTACTTACTTTTAGCTTTCTGTGATATATATATACCTAATAGCAGTCAGGGTTTTCCTTGTTTTGTGCTTCATATATTCTTCATGATTTGTTGCTTCATTTGCAAAATAAAATAGTCATGCTTGAAAAACTTTTGCACTGTTTTTCAGCTTCCTTGTTCATTTCCAGAGATATATGAAGGTTTACATAGCCGGTTTATATTTGATCAAACTGCTGGCTTGGTTGCCTTTCGTACAGAGAACTACTGCATCCAATTTTACAGCTTATTTGATGATCGTGAAAATTTTGAGGTAAGCATGTAATGATTAAAACCGTGACTCAATTAGTGTTTTCTTTCCTAACACAGTTTGCTGTCTTTACTTTTCTCCTGATTCAATATTTTTTTTTTTTTGGATATATATATGTGTGTGTGTTTATGGGCAGTGCAGTATCTCAAACTTTGAAAAAGTCTTCTCTTTGTTCTTTTCTCGTGGTCTAAGAAGTCTTTGGATGTGGGTCCTATGCTTTTGTCAGGTGTCATTGATTGTTTAATACAATTATGATTTACTTATCAAAAAAAAAAAAAAAAAGTCTGCTAAAGCTTTGGTGTTTATAACTTGGTCCCCTTCGGGCACTCTTTGTATACTTCCGGTGTGCATGTGTTGCACCCCTTTTTGTTGGGTGCTTCTTTTAATAAAATATTTCTTGCTCATCAAAAAAAATGTCATTGACATATTGATTATATTTATGAGCATATTTGAAATATTTATCTTGATCCATTTTTATTCTTTCAAGTAAGGTCTTACATTCATGTTCATAAAACATTAATGCTAACATCATTGTAGATAATATGCATTGTGTTTTAAACATAATATATTAGTCAATATCTTTTAAGATCTACAAAATTTGCTTTGTAGACTCTTGTGGGAAATTGCCCTAGAAAATGAATGAAATCACTCTATCAATGTACTCTTCTATACTGAAGTATTTTTTTATATTTCTCCTTCCCTGAAGAAGTGTCAGATGGTGTTTTCAATCCCTGTCCTTCTGCACTATATATATGTGACAGTAGGAAGGGTATCAAATGTGTATCAGTATTACATTTTAGGAAAATGTAATTTCCATATGTCAAGTGTGCATTGTGTTTCTTATAAGCAATTAGTATTTGGTAGTGAAAACACTCTAATTTTTACCTTTTGCAGGTCCAAATCTGCGAGAGAAACCATCAACCAAGTGATGATGTCACGGTATATAAAGTTATTAAGTTTTTTTCTTGTTTGAAAATCCACCTATGGGGTTTATTATGCTCCTTCACACTCAGTTTCTCTTTTATGCAGGAATGGTTTTTTGGATGTGTCATGTTTTATTGATCGTGTAACTACCTATATTTGATCAAAACTTCTTTCTTGTGTTGTATTCAACTTCTACCTTGTATTATACATAATGCTAGTACCACATCCATATGATCAGTAATTGATCAGTAATTAATCAGCATGTACTTAAATCGGTTGATGACATTGATCTTCGGTTCATCTTACTCTTGTTCACTTCTTTTCTTTTTGCTAATAATTTATATGAATTTTTTCCCAAAATTTTTATGCAGATGTATTTACGGGAATGTTGTTTTTTTGAATCTATGCTTATTTGCACCATTTTCATTTGGTGACATAATATGCATTTCTTGTTGATGCATTTTCATGTATAATTGATATGCTTATAATTTGTTGTAACAGGTGGTAGTGACTTTGATGGTCCTCTCCCCAGATGGCTCTATGATGAGTACAGCTGAAACCAAGTTTCCTGAAGAAGGATTAGGAGGCCTTGTTTGTCTTAAATTTTGGACATCTGGTTCTCAAAGTAAAGGGTTCATCTTATCCACCATCATTTATGAACCTCACAGGTTTATCCCTGCCTAGTCCAACTTGAAAAAATGAATAGAGAAAACATAAATGTTCTTATAGTTTTTGATACATTTATCATCTGGTTGGTTTTGAGTATTTTCCAGAATGCCAAGAAAAGCATAGGATTACTGAGCATGAGGAGTGAAATTTATGTCTCTTGCCACTTATCACTACACATACACTCACACTTGATTTTACCGGAGATGAAAATGATTACTTTTTTGCTCGGCAGTTATCAACATTATGCTACCTACTGAATATTGTGCAGGGATGCTGGTATTTCTGCTATTGCTTTTCATCCTACCCGTCATATGGCCGTCAGCTCTTCATATGGTGGTGACTTCAAGGTAATCGGATATCAAACGGATTTTCTTTGTTAGGAAATTTACTGTATTAAGAGAGAAAGGAAGGCCCGTAGACAGAGAGTAGTAAATGAAAGAAAATAACTGTGATGGAGAACACATTCAAGAACTGGAAAGTGAGACACTATCAAACACTACCCAATATTGAACTTTTCACAAAAACACCTTTCAGATCCAAGAAAAATACCTTGATCTCCTAAAAAAATCTGACTTTTCTCCTTCCATAGGCACCAAAGTGCAAGAAGGAGCAGGGCACCAAGCATTTGCAGGTCTATGCTTTTTAGAACTATACCTTCTCGGCAAATTAGCAAAAATAAAAATAAAATAAAATAAAGAATTCCATCCTCTTAGGAAAGCCTCTGATTCCAGGACAACCCATTTGATTTAAAAAATGGAGCAATGACTTATAAGTTCACTCACTGCCAAACAACAAACAGAAAGATGGTTGGAATTCCTCTGGTAGAAAAAAGAATGGTTGACATTTTCTTCCTTGTTTTTTAACCTACAATATCTACTTATAATTACCTTTCTCCAACTGATCAAATGGTCAATGGTTAGAATCTTTATCCTTTACTGCCATCCATGTGAAAAGGCTAATTTTGATGGTGGTACTGTGTCTCATACTGGCTTCACCAGAAAATTACATCCATCACTTTCCATGAGTGCTTGAAAGGACTTAAATCTTGTATGGAATGTTTTTTAATTTTTAGTGCCTTCTGCTTTGTAATTTTACAGTTTGTTTTGTTTTCTCAGATTTGGGCTTGCAGTCATGAGATTCAGCAAAGAGATCAAACGCTTCAGAATTCTGGCTGGACATGCCACGCTGTTGGTTCATATAAGTATGACTTGCTTTGTTTTGAATCATCTGTTTTAGAGGTTTTCATTGTTTTTCTTTGCTGAGTGTGGAATATAAAAATAATGTATTCCTGGAATAAAAACATGTCTAACAAAGAAAGTGAAGTGGAAGAGGTTTTGTTCCATTCAAGACAAGCCAAGGTGTCTAGCATGAAGACTACAAAATTTATTTTCATTTCATTATAACACATCCATCGGGGGCCAACTGTAACTTTAATGAAGTGCTTTTTTGAGAAGAACAAGGTAGAGAAGAGGTTTCTATACAATATATAAAAAAATTTTAAGCTCATCAACCCCTTCATGCAAGCACTTCTACCAAATTATCTCAAATTAGCTCCATTATGAAGAGGTTTTTATCCTTAAGTATCCTCTCAAGTGTTATAATGTGTAGCCAAACATGCTTTAAGGCTCTTTGATGGTTAGGAAGTACTTGCATACAATAAAATTCTGTGCCAACCTGTTTAGGCTTTTGTACGTTTTGTATAGACCCTAGTATAGAGGAGGTTTACTGGGCTCTTTTTGATCAGGTCTGTATTTCATGAGGAGGATTTCTCATCCTTCTCATCTTATTTAATACATATGTTTGTTTCTGATAAAATAAAATAAAATAAAATTCTGTGCCAAGTTGGATTTTGGTGGGATGGGGATCTGTGGGAGCTAAAAAATAGCTCCATGTTTTTGCAGTGTGCTAAGCACGACTTGATTAGGACCTTGAGGTTTGTTCTTCAGTTTTTCTCCTGGCTATTTTTGCCCCCTGAACTTTAAATTTTACAAAAAATTGCATGTGGTATGCAAGCTTGATTTGTAGAGCTACTGCTGGTTACCCCTTAAAGTTTAGTTTAACCTGCTGTTCAGAATATTCCTCTTTTATTTATCTGTCTCTGATTACAGCATGGGCCCCAAATATTATGCTACAACCTCGTTATTCTGGCTAAATCTTTTGTTCTTTGCAGAAGAAAGCCGATGACAGCTGCCACATTTTCTGCCGATGGTTCTGTTCTGGCCATTGCTGCAGAAACTGTTATCACAATATGGGATCCAGAGAAGAATGTCCTTGTGGCTGTTATTGGAGAGACTCTGGAGGTGATTCTTTGAATAACCTGACCAGTATTGCCTATCTGTGTGTATTGTCCTTAAAACACAAGGTTTTTTTTTTTTCACACAAAACATTGAATTGTATTGTTAGATTTCCTGGTTGAGATTTGAAAATGCATTTTTTAATCAATGCATTAAATAATACTGATGACAACATATTAATATCATGTTTAATATCAGTATATTTGAAATATTTATGGTGTTTTATTTTCACAAATGCCAAGTTTAGTTTCCATATTTATTATAATATTTAGCGATTTATATATATATATATATATATATATATATATATATATAACCAGGTTCTTGTAAGATACCAGTTGGGAGTTCCTTTGAACTGAATGCTTCATTGAAAGGCATGGAAGTGAGAGGAGGTAGAAGTTGGTTTGCAATAGAATCAAATTTTTTGAGATTTAGATTATATATATATATATATAGCTTAAAATAACCAGGTTCTTATAAGGTACCAGTTGGGAGTTCCTTTGAACTGAATGCTTCATTGAAAGGCATGGAGGTGAGCGGAGGTAGAAGTTGGTTTGCAATAGAATCAATTTTTTTGAGATTTAGATTATTTATATATATATATATATATATAGCTTAAAATAACCAGGTTCTTGTAAGGTACCAGTTGGGAGTTCCTTTGAACTGAATGCTTCATTGAAAGGCATGGAGGTGAGCGGAGGTAGAAGTTGGTTTGCAATAGAATCAAATTTTTTGAGATTTAGATTGATAATGTTGAAGGTAAGGTAACTGGTAAGATTGTGAAGAGGAGTTGCGGTTTCTTAGAGTGGATTAGATTTCAAGGAAAGGGTCTCTCCATGCTTTTGGAAGGGGTGGAGGCTTGTTGATAAAGTGAACGCCTGGAGATTTAAAGAGAGGAATAGATGGAGGGAGAAGCTACAAGTTGTAGCTTCATAGCAATGGGACGAGAAGATTTCTTTTATGCTTAGTGCATTTTGAGGAAGCAAAAAGGTTGTCCTTGGTTTTTCTGAAAGGAAAGGAGCCATGCGAGGCGGCGGTAAAGGGGTTGGGTGGGGGGCTTGTGTTTTCGCTAAGAAGCTGAGATGCTTTGGAGTGGTGCCTCCCCACAAATTTGCTGAGTTGCATAAAACTGGGAAACTTTCTTCACAGGAGAGAGGGGCAAAGGGCCTTAAGGAGGGAATTTCCTTTGCATATGTGGTGAGGATCTGAGGGGTGAAGGAGAAGCAGTGTGGTTGCAGTTTGGGGGGTTGGACTCCAACAAAATGCAGTCTTTCAGCTGCTGTCTAGGAGGAAGGTGGGAAGATTTCTTTGATGAGGCCCCATTTTTGCCTGCTTTAAAGGCTTGGGCTAGGTTTCATTGGAAACTGAAAGGGAATATCCATTTAGCCTTGATGGGAGGTTCTCATCTTATTTAAGTTTGAATTTTCGTAGAAAAGGTTTTACAAGTAGGGTTGAGAGTTTACAAGCAGAAGAAGTTGGTGTTGGACAGGTGGGTACTAGAGGCTGAATTTTTTGGAGTCAGGCCAATGAAGCTTGGGTGAGAATAGTAGGTCTCCAATTGTTCTTATGGGACAAGGGATTCTCTAAGCAATAGGCAATGCATGTGTGGGCTTCTTAGGGGTGGATGCAGATGCAACTGGTGGATGGAAGTTGCAGTGGTCTAGGGCTCTGATTAAGACAGATGGGAGGAAGGTGCCATTGGTGGTGAGGCAGTTGTGCTTTGCCATTCAACTGTGGTGGGAGCTTCTGCCTTGGGTATCATAGGTGATAAGTTGTGAGAAAAACCCCTGTCCCAAGTTGCTTCCTAAAAGAAAAAGCTCACTTTTACTGGAGCCCATGAATTCCATATCAGATCCATCTGGAATGGCTCTAAACTCCTTTCAACCATCCCAAAATAAAAAGATTTACTTGAAAATTTTAGAAACTTAAAAAACTTCAATTCAATTCAATTCCCAATCATGGAGCTTTCTTAATCAACATTGGTTCCAGTGATGCCCATCTTCAGCCTGTTCCCATGCATAAAAAACCCAAGCATCCTTTAAGGTAGCTATAGCAAACAAAGATGAGAAAGAGGTTCTAAAAAAGGGGTGTTCTTGAACCAAATATCCTTCCAAAATCTGACTCTTCTTCCATTGCCTACAACAAAAGAAATCTTACTTTTGAAAGCACCCCACCCTCTCTTTATAGCTTTCCACAACCCTACATCATACCACTCCCTTGTCTCCAAAGCAACCCCTTCCATTTCCTTCCCCAAACTTGCCTATGATTACTTGCTTCTACAAGGGCTCGCTTGCAAATGTAAATCTCCAACACCACTTGCCTAGGAGAGCCTTGTTCAATACAGAAAGATTCTAAACGCCTAGTCCTCCTTCTTTGGCTTACAAATTTTGACCCAATTCATTAAGTGAGACTTATTTTCAAGAGACCCCCCTCCCCATAGGAAGTCCCTTTGTATTTTTTATTTTTTTGAGTCTATGACGCACCCCTCTTGGAATAACAAAATGGGACATGGAATAAATGGTAAGACTAGATAAAGTGTTTTTTATTTGAGTCAATTGCCCCCCCTCCTCTTTTGATAGATTGTCTCTTCCACTTTACAAACCTTCTTTCCTCCACCAAGTCCCAAACTACCGTTGAATTAAAGATGGCACCCAAAGGAAGTCTGAAATACTTGGAAGGTAGTGACCCCCCACTCTAAATTCTAGAATGTCCACCAACCAACTCTTTCACATTGAGAACCTATCCTACTTGGATCTACTCATTTTTTTCTAGGTTGATCTTCGGCCCAAATATTTTACCATACCACATCAAAATCCAATAAAGATACATCATTTGGTTCGTACAAGCCTCACAAAAATCATCGTATTGTCCACAAACAAAAGGTGAGACACCTTCACTCCCTTGCCACCTCTACCTCCCACCTTAAAACTTGATATGAATCCCGCCTCCCTAGCTCTCTTAGGAAGAAAGTTAAGAGCCTATATTGCCAAAACAAATAAGTAAGGAGAAAGAGGGTCTCCTTGCCTCAACCCTCTAGTACTAGGAAAAAAACCCAATTGGAGTCCCATTGACAAGTATTGAATATTTTAGTTGTAGAAATGCACCCATTAATACACCCAATCCACTTATGGCCAAAACCCATCTTATCCAAGACCAGAAACAAAAAGCTCAAATTTACATGATCATTGGTCTTCTCTATGTGGAGATTACATGGAATACCATTAAAACCACTCTTTAACCATAGGTCAATGGCCTCTTTGCAATAAGGACGACATCAAGAATTTGTCTCCCTTCAACAAAGGCATTTTGAGAAATAGAGACCACCCTACCTGCCACTTTTTTTAGCCTATTTACTAGAACCTTTACCAATAAGTTGTACAAGCTCCCCACCAAGCTAATAGGCCTAAAAGTCTTCCATTTTGCTACTCCACCCTTTTTTGGGACTAAGACAAAAAAAGTGGCAGGCAAACTTCTTTCAAATAACCCTTGTTCATAGACTCCCCAAAAGAAACCCATCACTTCACTCGTATCAAAGTCCCAACATAATTGTCAAAAAGCAATAGGAAACCCATTAAGACCCGCTGCTTTTGTCCCTATTCAAATCTGAAAGAGTTGAAAAGACTTCTTCTTCAGAGGAAGGAATCTCCAAACACCTAGCCTCCTACCAATTCATAGGACAACCTTTTACTACTAGGTCTCCAATCTCCGTTCTCTGCAGAGAGATGTTGATATGCATTTGACACCCCCTCCTTGATCTCTTCCTTATCGGACAGCCAACTCCCATCCACTCTTACTCTGGCCAAAAAGTTTCTCCTACTATGAGCATTTACCATTATATGAAAGAATTTTGTATTTTTGTCTCCTTCAACTGTAATTCTCTCGATTTCCATCTCCAAGAAATTTCTTCTAACAGAGCCCACTTTTTAAAATCTTCTGATGCCATTCTTTTAGCCTCAATCTCTTCCCTGACTAAAGGAGCTTCCTTCCCCTTTGCCTTCTAAAAACCTAATTGTGGTGCTGGATCAAGTGTATCATTAAAGATCTGAGTCCTCTATTTTATTGATCTGATCATGTACCATCTTTGGATCTTCACATGATGGCTGGCTCTGATTTGTTTATTTTGGTGTATTTGGGGAGAGCGCAACTGAAGAACCTTCAAAGATGAAGAATTGTCAGAGCAAAGTTTGATAGATCTCTTTACCCGTTCCCTTGTGGAGTGGTCCCAACAGTTTTTGGATTGGGAAATTCCCTCTTATCTTAATTTTTTGGATGCTCTTTATTGTGGCTAACCTTGCTCTTTTCTAGGTTTTTTTCTTTTTCTTTTTTTTTTTCTGGTGCTTTGTTTGGTTTTTTGTGTATACTGCCTATATATGTGGGCTGCACCCCCTTTTGGCGTCTCTTAATACAAGCTTTTGTCTATCAATTTTTTTTTTATCGTGTCCTAAATTTTTGTGAAGAACATAAGGCTGAGCCTTCATTTGGATCACATATTACTAAAACTTTCTTTTTGTTTTTGTCATCTTCTCATTTGGTTGACTTCAGTGAGATTAGAATATTTTTGCTTGCCCATGTTTAGTTATGTTGGCATACAGTTGCCAAAAAACATGGAATAACAACCTGTTGGAACAGTACAAATCTCAGTGCTTCACATGCGCGTGCACACACACACACACAGTGAGGTGGATGCTTTCACTGACACTAGTATACAGTGGAAAACTGCCTTCCTAGAGTATGTGTTTTGTTTTCATGGATTTGTCTCTTTGTATCTCATTCACTTCACACACAGTCAAACAGTCACAGAGAGAGTGAGAGTGGATGCTTTCACAGACAGTTGTATACAGTGTGGAGAACTGCCTTCCTAGAGTATGTGTTTTGTTTTCATGGATTTGTCTCTTTGCATCTCATTCGATTATTCTTTTACAGCCAATCACGATGTTGTCATTTATTGGGAAGTCAGAGTATCTTGTGTCTGCATCCAGAGGTTCAAAATCTCAACTGTCTCTTTGGAGCTTGTCGAAACTGTCTGAATCTTGGTCATATAAGCTTCAAGCAGAAGGTTGGCCAAATCTTACTCATTTTTTATTGTTTTATTGTTTTTATTTTTATTTTTTATTATTGTATTGGAAACAGTTTAGTGTTAAGAGGAAAAAGAAAAAGAAAAAAATAAAACTGAACTTCGTTAAATATCACAATAAAACCATGTCAACCCCCATGACCATGAAGCTTGACTGCATTAGTTAATTCTCTTGTGGTTTCTAAATATCATTGTCCCTATATTATCTTCCCTATATCAACTTTAGCCATTTGAGAAATTTGAAAGTTTCTAGTGAATGAGATCCTAAAAAATAAGCTCTTTTGTTTTCTTATATGTGCATATCAGCATATGAACTGGTAATAATTTAAAAAACATCCTTGGTGTATGTAACTAATACAAGTTTATCCATAAAAGGTACATCCATATTTAACAATTAACAGAAAAGTCTTTTAACAATTAATAGAAAAGTCTAATAGTAAATCTTATAAAATGTTGGATGATGCCTTGGGGAAGCTAATGTAGCATCTATTTTAGATTTTGTAGATTCTCTTAGGCTCGCTTAGTGCTTGTTTGGTTTCCATTTTTAAAAATAGAAAATAGTAGTAATTTCTATATAAAATAGAGCAACTATTCTATAAAATGTGTAGACTTATCTTATGTCCTTAAAAATTACTTTTAAAATTTTAGGTAATAATTTTTTTTTTTTAATTTCTCATATTTTTTAAAGAGTTTTTAGAAATCATTATCTTTTTGAGGTAAGTCTCAAATAGTTCTTGCATTTTATATAGGAGTTATTATCATTCTCTTGTTTTTTTAAACAATAGAAAACATGAAGTCTATGCAAACGGCAGCTTAGGGTTTTCCTTCTCATTTGTTGGCCTCGGCATTTCTTGTATGCTTCGTGTACTGTTTCCACCCCTTTTTTGGTGGATACTTTGCTTATTAATTTTTTATGTGCCCATTCAGAAAAGAGTTGTTTTAATTATACGATAGTTTGAAGGAGTCCTATACTGTAATGTAAAGCTTCTAAAGTTTGACAGTGAAGCCGAGATATAATTAAAAGAATAAATTTTTTGTTTGGATGTCCTATTCTTATCTTTAAAAATGGAAATAAGGTGTCTCTCCGCAATAAGTAGAGGAAGAAGTAATGTTAATGATAATGACAAGTGATGATAATGTATCCCTCTGCAAGAAATGCATGTCAAATGGTTTCATGAGTGTCTCTTTGCAAGAAGCCTGATCATTGTCTCTCTATGACAATATTTTAACATTTAAATGAGGATTTTGATTTTGACAAGTTCTGGTTATTGAACTCTCATATTACCAGAGTTGATGTATTAAAATCATTAAGCAGCCTACCCTATTGTTGGCTGATTAAGTTGCAGTTTCCTCTTATGAATGTTTATATCAGAGCCATTAGCTTCCTTAAAGTTCAACTTTCTTTCAGGCATCTGAAACATTTGTTTTATATTTTGGGCAGCTGTAGCCTGTGTGATGGATGGTTCTTATTTTGCTGTTCTCACCCTTCTTCCTCGATCATCCAAGCACACTGAGTTGACTGAAACTAAGATAGATGGAAGAGATGGGGCGATTTTATTATTCAATGTGGGAGAACCTATTCCTGTCACTACCTGGTTTGTAAAGAAGGTATTCTTTTGAGTCCAAGGTCATTTACTTGGGAACTGCTTATTTATTTGTTTGTTTGTTTTTTATCCTACTTCGATAAGGAAACATTTCATTTTGTAGCCTTTAAGTGTGCATCATTTTTTAAAACCTTGGTGTTACTCAGGTGCATGGTAGTTCTATTGATGTGTGAAATGTTTGTCTTAGGGATTTGTACAAAAGTAATGTCAAGCACTTAAGTTGGTGAACTATTTCTGGTCTGGGTTAGGAGAATAAATATCCTTTTGCTAGGTACTTAGAGGTGCAGGACTAATTGAAGATATGGATTCTAGGTTTGGTGATTGATAAAGCTTGTGGCCTTGCAGTGGCGGATATTATTTTGTTATATTAAATCCTTAAGGCACTCCATTACAGCAGGATTGCCGGAGGCCCAAAAACCAATCTGGCCCGGACTCCTTAAAGTTGTGGGTGAGCCTATCTATGTGGCCCAAAGCCAAGCTTGAGGCCCTTCATGAAGTGTGAGCTACTTTTGTGGTTGGGCCTTGGTTTTTTCAACACTTCTCATCTGCAAAAATTAGGTTTTCTGTATGCTATTTCCTTGTTTCTAGCCCTCAAAATGCACCACCATATGGTTTCAGGCCCTCAACTTAATAAAAAATCTTACTATATGTATATTTGTGGTCTATGGAGTTGAACAAAAGGGGATTCTCAGACTATAACTTTGTTACACAATATTTGGGAATGTCTTGACTTATTTCATGAGAGAAATTCTATTGTCTTTTCTGTTTAGGTGCATTTTCAGGTTCATCTCACTTTGAGTTCCTTGCCCTTTTTAATTCTTTTATTATGTGTAGCCAATCTTCCAAACCTTGTTTGGTGTCTTTCTCCCATTCCACAGAAACCTGTAATAGATGCTATAATTGTGTTTGTTGTATGCATGGACTTCATCTCCTATTTAGTGAATGCCCTTTGATTATCATCTTGGTGGCCTACCATACAGGCAGTTGCAGCATTAAGCTTCTGCATGTTTCCTTGCATTTTGAACAGTAGAAAATTTGAATAAGTTGATATTAATACATTAAGGCTGTCTTTATGCTTGTGATATAATAGGCCAAGGGAGGGGACTTGCCTTTATTCATGTAAATTCAGCTTCCTTCAAAGGGAATGTTTCGGATGGAAAACTGCCTCCAGCACTGCTTGCATATATAAATGGCAACCATGAGTATGTTCTCTTTAACCCATACAACCTAGAAGCACATGAGCCCAGCATGGTGGTTCGAGAGAAACCTGTTGGTATTGAGGATGAAACTGGTAAAGTTTTCGTTCTTGTATTACTTTTTTTTTTAATTATTATTTCTCAAAATCAGGCCTTCTTAACTGCATTATTTTGTTGCTCCATTGCCCTTGTTGGATTAAACCATAAACTGAGATGAAATAGTTAATGAAAACTGAAGGTATGGGTAATTGCAATCCAATAGAATCCTAGAGATTGAAATGGTAAAGAAAATGTAGAAGTCAATCTCCTTGTATTATATTAATGTGGAGTCATTCATTTTGTTAAGAGTGGTAACCAGAAAATGCAAGTATGCATATGACAGAGGAATGTGTTTATTCTAGGACTGTAACTTAGGCAGATTGTTCTCTAATCTGATAGCCCAATCCGATGAAGAAATAAGCAACCTGAGCCTAAT
Source organism: Vitis riparia (assembly GCF_004353265.1). NCBI lineage: Eukaryota > Viridiplantae > Streptophyta > Magnoliopsida > Vitales > Vitaceae > Vitis > Vitis riparia. Next base: position 23,665,686 of record NC_048444.1, read on the forward strand.
TCAACCTGATCTCTAACTCGAGGTATTCAACCCAACCTCATTTTCTAAGCTCGGGTTAGTCGGGTTGAATGGGTTATATGATTTAAAATTCATTCATAATGTTTTTTAAAAACTTTTTTCTATATATTTATACTAAAATTTAAATAGTAAATAGAAATATGGAGCAGAATTTTAAGATAGTAACAAAAAACAAAAAATAAATTTATATATCTTTCTAAAAAAAATAGAAAAAGTACACTATAATTATAGTTTGGTACTTTTTCTTAAAAAACTAAAAAGAAAATGAATATTATTATATAGGATAATATATATTATAAATATCATAAAAATATTAAATCAGGTTTAGGTAAGTCTCGGGTTGATCAAATCTTGCTTCGAGTTCACAACCCAAATTAAGTTCGAGATGAAAAAATTTAATCAAAACTGAATCTAAGGATTAAAAATGATTACCCAAACTTCCTTAAACGTTGGGTTGAGTTAGGCCAATGCGTCTAAGCTGCATCCCTAGTTTATTTTGAGTTTCATTTTTTACTATTTGAAAGCTAGAACCAACATTTCATGCATTCTCTAATCTTTATTGTATGATTGTTTTCCTTTCCTTTTAGCAGGGAAATTTGGGTATGCATCAATCTATGGGGCATTACCAGAGTTTGATGCGAAGAGAAATCAGACTGAATTGGCACCACTTTTGCCATCTGAAAAGCCCTGGGAGACCATATTTTGTGGATCATCGCATAATCTTCCACCCATCACAAAATTGTGTTCGGCCTTCCTGGAATCTTTGCTAGAAAAGAGAACGCCAGTTATCTCTGATTGAACCACATGATGGATTTTGCTTGACAGGTGTAGGATTCCAAGTCATCTTTCAACCGATAGTTTGACATATTCTGGGAAAAATGCCCTTGATTCTTGAATATACTTACTGGTAAAAGAAAATCAGAATTCTTATCAGTGAAATAGGGAGATTTATGTGAGAGGCTAAAAGCTTGAGAAGAGGGCTTCCATGTAAATGCAAACAAAGCCTGGTTTGACGGCTTCAGGCTTTGTAAATTTTGTAGATTTGACCATGCAAGTAGTTATTTTTATTTTTATTTTTCTTTTCCTTATTCCTCTTTTCTTCTTCTGGGGAAAGTTTGTTACTAACGTTTGGGGCTTAAACTTTGTTGGGTTTCTGTTGCCACTTTTGTTTGTGCTAATATTTACAAAATAAGCCTGGTAACAGATTCAATAGCATTGTAATGAACTATATTTGACGTGAGTTGAAGGTGTCTGCTGTGTTCTCCAAAGCTGGTCTCCACAGGAGTTCCTATCAAGCAGCTCGCAGCATGAAGAACCAGAGCGGACCGCCTCATTAAAATTCAAGCCGAGACCCGACAAGAGGCTAAAGTTGGTAAACCTGGCTTGTAAGCCAGTGGTCATAAGCAGCACGGCTGAATTATTTGCATTCGAGTGAAAAATGAGAGTACACTCCAAACTCTTGTTTACCAATGCCTTTGGCGTGACCTTTCATCAAGGCTGGGTCCTCTATTGACGTCACACGTGTACATCCAAGGGTGGGGTGAGAACCTGGCTTCTCTCTTTGCTTCACTGAATTAACCATTGGAGACGCACACTAAGGGCAACTTTGGTCACCTTCATTCTAGTATACCAAGCTATACGTTGCACCAACAAGTGGACATTTAAGCCATTTGTGTTGTCATCATTTAGTACCCTTGAAGCCCAAAGCTCAAATGGAGGCACAATGGTCTGAACATGCTCCTTACACCCTTGTACAGAATCAGTTGTGTGAACCCCAACATATTATGCGTAGCTGTTTGTGTCCTCCCCCACCCCAAGCTTGGCCTCCACATGTCCCATGTCCCTGATCCAGGCCACAGTATAAGCAGTCTGAGATATCTAGCAAGCTTGGCCTACTTATGTCCCATGTCCCTGATCCAGGCCTCAGCATGAGCAGTCTCAGATATCTAGCACATGCGGTTGGGCTATTGGAGAACATTATCTTCGACTTATGCACCCCTTCTACTAAGATCCTATGTTCAGGACTCTGGCTGAGTTTGGTTCTGCCATGAGGATTTTAGACAACATGGCGTCCACTCCCTTGGTACATCTTGCAGCGTGAAGCACCATTACACACACTTTGCCATCCCCAAATTCAAACATGCCCAATGGTACTTGAGATTGATTCCACTATTTGATGCAAGTTTTCAAGGAAACCATAGTACCTGAAACCACTTTTCTAAAAGTCCCAAACCATGGACAAGCTCTTTAAGCAACTCAACTAGTATGCAATGCTTGAGGAAGATCCTGAGAAACTTCTCAATGAATTATTGCTCTATCACAAGTTGCCTCCAAACCTAACAATCAGCCCAAAAGTAGTCTTTGATTCTATTAGACTAGGTGTTCTATTTTTTTCTTTTTTAAAGAATTATTTAATCAATTAGACATTTTAATTAATATATCAAGAAATTTAATAGCACACATACACAATAGAAATTATAAAGTTACAATTCACTAGCTATGAAGAATTAAATACACAGATTTGTTGGAATTTTTGGATTACTACATTCCCAATCTTGGATCATTTGGGTGGATGCAAGATTGTCCCAGGGGATCTCTAGAGTTATACAATGGAAGCATGAAAAATTTTGAACCTTAAATCTAGGTCCTTAAAAAACTTTACTTTTGATATGGATGTTCCCAAATCAATTCTAAATGGTGAAGAGTCAGTGTAGATCTCAAATGCCTCCCAATCTTCCCCTTGATGACTCTCTTCCCTAGATCCTGGTACTTGAGAATAATGGAATCCTCCTCTTCGTGGGGATGGAGGTTAGGGTTCCTTTCTCTAGAAAACTAAATGACAAAAGCTTGCAAGCCCTGAACCTTGTAGAGAGTTTATATAGGCCTTATGGGCTTAAGTGACTTGAGCTTATCAGGTTTGGGTCACTTAATCTAGTCCACTAAGTCATAATTAAATAATTAGCTCTAACATGTTCCAATTAATTAATTAGCCTAATTCAGAAAAATTATTCATAAACTCTTATGCAATCTTACGTATTTACTAAAACATCATTATGCACACATGTGAATAAATAACCAAACTATCTCTCAAATAATGTGCCACCAAGGAATATGAGCTCAAGTGAGGACCATTAGGACTTATAGGAAAGTACTAACTCTCTTATAATCTAATTTTAAAGTTGACTCAACATTTTACTACAAAGAGTTAACTACACTCCAAAGTTGACTACATGCAAGCTCTCTATGAGCTGGTGTTTGTCATATAACGAGATGAATACTATTAACTTTTCAAGATTACTTACATAATCCTTGAGTCTCAAATCATATTATTATGTGATTAATCAATATGCTCTAGCTCTCCAAGGGCATATGTCAAATTCCATTTAAGGAATTACTGTGGTTATAGTTTTCATGATCACATGTCCTTAAAATTACCTAAGGGGACACATTGTCTCAAACGTATGAGATATTATGGTGTTTATCTTAAGAATATATGTTGCCACATGCCTTTATCAATAGTAATCCTATTCATAAGGAATATATGTGTTGACTCTCTATTTTGTCTTCATAGCACATGATTTTAATCACATTTGGTGTCCCTTGCTTCATTCCCTTGCAAAGTATGCACATAGGATCATCTTCGGCTTTTTTGTTCTTCACACTCCTTGGTGGTCTGCTTATTATTCAACTTTGGCATTAATTTTTGAGCCACTTTTGAAAACCTTTTAGAGGGGTTTTTGGATCCATTGTGTGACTTTTGTGGCATCCTAGATTCCCCTAAAATTTTGGCATGGTTGGAGCTTCTTTTGGTATATTTTGGCGATTGAAACCTTTTTGTAGTGTGTGTTGTCGGTAGGCTTTTAAAGTGCTACCAGTAAACTTTTAAAGTTCAACCAGTAGACTTTTGAAGGTCGATTGATAAACTTTTAAAGTTTAATCGATTGAGTTGGGTTTTTTTCCATTTTGCCCCATTTTGAAGCTCGTCCCCCTCTTCCCCTTCCATTTTTTTGGGGTTCCTAGGGCTGGTTTAAGAGGGTTTTGTGACCTCTAACCCTAGGTTTAATGTCTCTTTGGGTTTGGGTTTAGTTTAAGAGGATTGTAGATATCTTTGAGCTTTATAGGAGATGAGGAAAAGTGTTAAAATCTCCACCATTATAAAAAGAGGCCTTAGGAGCTTGACGTGGAAGGATTTTTCTTAGTGTTTTGGAGATGGGATACTCTACCAAAATTAAGAGAGGAGAAAGAAGAGCACTCTTAGAAAGATTCTTGCTTGGAAGCTTACTTGAAGAACAAGTTTTGTCACTTGTGAGGAACTTTGTAAGTATGATTTATTTTCATTTCTTATCTTTCATTTATATTCTCTTCTTCTTCTCTTTTGATTTTTTGAGGATATATATTTGTTAGGTGTGGACATTAGAGGCCACACATTTTATTGTTGGTTATTATATTCTTCATATATGAAATTTCTTCCTCTTTTCTTCATTTGATTCATGTTGACTATTTGATATGATGACTATTCTATTAGTTTTATTCTTGCTCAATCATTTGAAGCTTCTTTTCATTTGGTTTTTATTCTATTTTGGAAAATTTTACCCTTTTTGAGGCCCATTGATCAAATCATAAAATGAGGCTTATATGGATACTAAATCCTTGATTTTTTTTTTTCTCTTTTGGGGATTTCAATTTTTTTTTACACTTTATGGATTTTTGAAAGCCTTTTTGATTGATTTTGGAATAAATTTTGAAATCCACAAGTGTTTATTTATTTGTCGAAGTGATTTTCTATAGAAAATCCCTTTTAAGGTCTCTTTTAGCCCTTTTGATTTTTGATTTTTGATTTTTCAAATACGATTGCAAAATCTATTTTCAAATCCTCTTTGGCTAAGATTTCAAGTACATTTAATAACCTTTTTTGTGGCCAAGGATCAAGTCTCTCATCATAGGCCTTGATCTTATCTTTATGCTTGATAAAATTGATGGTTTCTCTCATGATTTTTGTGGTTTTTGAAAACTTTTTTTCAAACTGATTTATAGAGAACCATACTTAGCCCTTTTGAACCTCTCTTTATGGTCATTTGGGGTTTGAGATCATGGTCATTTTGTGGTCATTAATGATTATCATATTATTGATACATAATGCATGATTTCACATAGGAACATCCTTGTTTATAGGTGTTTCTTTGTATATTCAATACTTTTTTTTTCTAAACTCAAGTGCTAATTTGGCCCTCTATGCCTCTTTTAAACTCAATTTCATACTCATTTGAGAGTTGAGAATGATTGAGTGTCATGTGGATTGGTAAATGGCTCTTACCTTTAGCCTACATCACTCACTTTTCAAAGCTATGATTTTTAGATTTTCTTGATTTTAGAAACATGGATAAATTTCACAAATCTTAATTTAATGAGATTATCTCCAACCTTCATAAGCTTCCTTTCATGATCATTAAAGGGTTGAGAATGCAGATTAGTCCATGGAAATTAATTTGGGTAGTAGCAAAGCCCACATTCTTTGATTGTCACAATTCACTCCCTCGTTGACTTGTTTTTTACTCTTGAAATATTTTTCTAAATTTTTTTAGGCTTAGATGATGTTTTGGACTTCTTGAATGTATCAAAGAATTTTTATTTTGTTGAAAAAGCCTTCTCCAAGTTTGATGAATAAATTGGTTTTTTCAAGTGTCCAGATTATGCCTTGTTTTTTTATCCCTAAAATATTTTTTCAAATCAGTCATAGCTTGTGGATTTTTATTTTTATTGTATTATAGACTTCTTAAATAAGGTTTTCATCTTTGGTCTCATTCAAAAATCATTTTCCAAGATTGAGAATTAATTCCATCTTTTTGTGTGTTGTTGTGTTAACTTGAATCTGGAGTTGTGAGATGTTCTTTGAAATCTAGGATAATGGGTGCATGTTTAGGCCCCTTATAAAATTTTCATGTGTTCCAGACACTTTAAATATGTTGTAGAATTTTATTTTTTATTTTTTAGGTAATTTTATCTTACCTCTATGCTTGTCAAATAATTTAATCTTCGCATGACTAATTGTTGTTTTGTTATGTTATTGAGCAATGATATGTATGTTCAAATTTAGGATAGTTTGTGCTTGTTTATGCACTTTGGGCTTTTGGATTGTACTCTAGACACTTTGAATATGTTGGACAATTTTTTTTTTTAATTTTTTTAATTTTATCTCATCTCCAACTATTTTATTTGAATTTATTTTGTAAGGACTTCAGTTCTATCTTGTTTTTGTATCATGGGAATAAACTTGCTAATTCCAACTTTTGTATACTTTTGACCTTCTTAGACCCTTGATTTGTATCATATACATGTTGTACATATTTTATGAGTGTTTCCCTATAGCATGATCTCCTTTTTGCTATGTTATTTGGATTTGTTTTGTAATTGCATAAAGTTCTATTTTGACCCCCTACGCATGATTAGTATATATTAGCTTAGTTTGCTCTTAGATTAGCCATATTTGCTTTATTGATTTTATTTTTATATATATTGGGAGGCCTTTGTTTTGATACCATACCTCTTATCTTGCTTGTGAACTAACCCTCCTTTCCTTATGTAAGCGTGTTGCCCTTACTTTGGGCATCATTGAGATATGCTTCCTTTCATCTTTGTTTATTTGATTATTTTAATCTACATACTTTGAATGTTCTTTCTTTCTTGCTCTCCATCTGCTGGAAACCATAAATCTCTCTATTCCCTTACCTTTGATCGTATAGGTGTATGCAAAACTACCCTAGGCCTCTAAATCTTATGCAACGGAAGCAAAAAAAAAAAAAAAAAAAACATATTTTTAACATTCTAGGATCAAGAATAAAAACATTAGAAAATTTTCCTTTGATTTGGATGTTCCCAAATTAATTCCACTTGTTGATGATGAAACCTGGGCAGTTTAGAGGTCTCGTACACCCAAGATCTTCCGTCCGATGACTTAAACCATAATATAGACACTTTAAAGTGTGGGCTTTGGAAGGGAAGATTCCTAGGTTCACTCTTTTTCTCTTTCTGGAGGTGCAAGACAAATATCTATCAAAAAGTGATGAAAACCCTAACCCTTAAGGGGTATTTATAAGGTTCCTCTATTAGGCTTTAGTGACTTAAGCCCATCAAGGCTTGGGTCACTTAATCTATCCCAAAGTGGGTCTTAATTGGTCCTAATTGATTAAGTAGTCACACAAGACCATTTATTTAATCAATTATCTAATTTCAAAGAACTTGTTCACAATCCCCTATGTAACTTTGCATAATTATGAAAATGCCTTTATGCACAAGAGTGAACCTAGAACCGGTCCAACCATCATAAATTGTGTCATCATGGGATATGAACTTAGAGCAGGGATCATTGGGACTCATAGGAGTATTGGCTTTCTTATAATCAACTTTGAAGTTAATTCAACATTCCACTAAAGAAAATCAACTGCACTCCAGTACCTTATGTAAATTAACAATGAGATGAAGTTTGGGTCCATGACCTTCTATCCACTACATGCAGAATCTCCATGAACTGGTGTCCGTAATCTAACAAGGTAATGTTATCACTTATTAAGATTACATCTTCAATCCTTGAGTAACAGATCTCACTTATTGTGTAATCAATTGACATACTCTAACTCCAAAGAGCATATGTTAAATTTCCACAAGAGGAAATGCTATGACAATAGTCTTCTAGATCACTTTTTTTTTTTAATCACCTAAGGGGACACATTGTCTCAATCACATGAGATATCATGGTGTCTCTATTGAGAATATATGTTGTCACCAGCCTTCATCAATAGTGACTCAATCCATAGAGATATATGACCACCTTAGGATCTTAACCATAGGCCAAAGCCTCCTGTTGACTTTGACACAAGCTCAATATCTTCTTAAAGTTGAGAGTCCATGTAGTATAGTAACTTGGTAAATCATAACAATTGATAACTTTACATCATGATTCACCGTAGGTTTTGTCTAGTGTGCATCACATGCATTAGTGCACTCACCATGAGAAAATAATCTCAATGACCATGACAAGTCGTCCCTCCAATTAGAAGGTAGTGCACTATAGTCTTAGATAGATTGCCCAAATCCATGAATCAATTGTAGACAACTCATCACTCCGTAAGAAATCCATGACTTGGATTTTCTATGCAACTCTTAATGTACCTAAGTCATGTATAATGCAAGTGATGTGAGACGTTTATGCTTGAACAACCAATTAATGCAAAAAAAGGGATAATGAGAAACCAAGAAACATAAATAAATAAATTGACAAATGAATCTCAGTATGTTACATTATGTCATGCTTTTTAGGGCTTAATCCCAACAAACTCCCACTAGCCTTAAAGCATGTTGGGAACACATCTCACACTTAAACTACCCATATGACCATCAAAGACTTTAGTAGACAAAGTCTTCATGAAGGAATGCATCAGGTTCTCTATAGAAGCAATCTTCTCTCATTACTATCTCATGTATCAAGTGATACTTCTTCTCAATGTGCTTACCATTTAAGTGGTTTCTTAGTTTTTTAAATTATGCCATTACCCCACTATTATCACAAAACAGAACTAAGGGTGATATAGCCAAGGGCACAACCACAAGTCTTAACAAGAACTTCCAAAGCCAAACAACTTCCTTTGCTACTTCAAAAATAAGAAAATACTCAACTTCCATAGTGGAGTCACAGAAATACAAGATTGCTTCAAACTTCTCCATTTAATAGCCCCACCACCTAGAGTGAACACAAATTAGGAGGTAGACTTGCAAGAGTCTTTATTAAACTTAAAGTCCAAATTCATATACCCAAGGGGTAAACTAATCGCAATGATACACCAACTCTATAATCTTTTATTCTCCAAATATACTTAAGTATATGCTTGACCATCATCCAATGCTCCATGCCTGGATTGGACTGATCTACTCACTACCCATATAACAAAGCAAATATCTAGTCTAGTACATAGCATCACATACAAAAGGCTACCCACTATAGAAGCATAGGGTATTGCCTTCATGCAATCTTTCTCCTCAGTCGTCTTAGGACAATGATTTTGAGAAAAATGCACTCTATACTTGAAGAATAGCAAACGCCTCTTGGAGTCCTATATCACATACTTGACCAAAAGCTTGTCAATGTAGGTGACTTGAGACAACAATCTTCTTATTCTTGCGATCTCGAAGGACCTTAATCCTAAGAATATATTACATCTCACCCAAATCTTTCATCATTAATTAAGTAGATAACTAAATCTTGAGTGGTAACAATAACTCTACATCATTCCAATGAGTAGAATGTCAACAATGTACAAGACCAAAAACACCACCATGCTTCTTTGTGTCTTCTTGTACACGGAGACTCATCTTCGTCTTGATCAAAATCAAGAGTCTTGATGGTCCGATCAAAGCACTTATTCCATGATTGAGATGTTTTCTTTAATCCATAAATGGATTAATGCAACTTGCACACAAGGTGCTCTTGGCCTTTTGCTATGAATTTGTCTAGTTGCATCACATAGATGCTCTCTTCAAGATCACCATTCAAGAATGTTGTCTTGACATCCATTTGCCATATTTCATAATCAAGATGTGCCACACTGAATAGGAGTATTTTGATGGATTTGAGCATGACTACTGGTGAAAAGGTCTTTTCATAGTTGAAAGTAGGTTTCTGACTATAATCTTTCACTACCAACCTAGCTTTATACGTCTCAACCGTTCCATCTACCCCCATCTTCCTCTTGTAAACCCACTTACACCTTATGGGTTTTATTCCTTCAAGTGCTTCTACAAGATCTTAGATTCTGTTAGAATACATAGATTCTAACTTTGCCTCTATAAATCCTTGCCAAAGAATAGCTTCATCACTGCTCATTGTTTTATTGTAATATGTGAGATCGGTCTCATGTTCCTCTAGAATTACCTCCAAAGACTCTCCCAAATACATGAATTTGTTTTATTGTATAACAACCCTTCCACTATGATGAGGCACTGGGGTACTAGAACTTATTAGAATGGTAGGTGTAAGAACTTTTGGACCCATAGTCATCCAATTTATATTGTGTTTTGCTCTATTACTCATCATATAGCCATTTTCCAAAAATTTGGCATTTATATTAAAAAATACCTTTTAGTCGATCTAACTTTAAAAGTAATGCCCTCTCATTCTTTTTGGATAGCCTACAAATTGACATATCTCATACCTTGTTTCAAATTTGTCTACCTTTGATTTCGGCACATGTGCAAACTAGGTTGAGACTTTTCCACATCTATGTGGGAGTCAAAGGTATCGAATTAGAAGGTACTATGTTGAGAAGGTAAGCTACGATATCTAAGGCATATCCCCAAAAGGATACATGAAGTGATAAAAAAACTCATCATAGATCTCACCATGCCCATCAACGTTTGATTTCTTTCCACTACTCCATTTTTATATGGAGTTCCGCGTGTAACAAACTAGGATATAATCCTATGCTCCTTAAGGAAAAAATTAGAGTAGAGATGTACTCACCATCTCGATTAGATTGAAGTGCCTTGATACGTTTACCCAATTGGTTTTCTTATTTCACCTTAAATTCAATGAATTTGTCAAAAGCATCAAACTTTTTATGCATTAAGTAAACAAATCCAAACTTGGAGTAATCATTTATGCCCTTAAACTTTCCCTTCTGCTTGATAGATTTTGTTGTGTTCTTCTTCTGGCTAAAAGAACTTGAAGTCATTGTCATATGGATACCTTTTTGGTCCTTGAGAATCCCCTCAATCGTCTAGAGTTCCCTCATTAGTTTAGTTAAGCTCATCACCATTTTATTCATATTATAGTTGAGCTTGAATTATTTGAGAAAATCTAATACGGTCTCTAAAACCAAGTCAACTCAGGTTTCCCCATCGATCTCAGCTCCAAGAATCTTCATCTCGTTAAAGAGTTCGATCATACAAATCATATGATCTCTAATGGGACTTCCTTTTTATATTTTAGTATCCATAATAGCCTTAAAAGCAACTTGCCTAGCTGGCATGACCTTGCCACCAAATATCTCATGAAGACTGACAAAAATATCATAAGTTGTTGGCATAGACACGTGTTGATGTTAAAGCATGTTATCCAAAGTCCTAGTATGATACACTTGGTCTTCTGATCCACCATTTGCTAATTATGATAATTGTCTTTCTTTTCCTAAGTTGAATGCTCATTAGGGGTAGAAGGAGCAATTTCCCGAGTCACTCTTTTTAACTTCTCTGAAGTGAGTAATATGCCCAAATTCCTTTTCCAATCCACATAGTTTGGTTTGGTTAATTTATTAGTAATGAGAATGAGATTAACCAATAGGGCCATTTAATTAATCAATTAGCCCAAACCAAAGACCTTGTTCACTATCCCCTATGCAATCTTATGTAATTACCAAAGCGCACTTATGCACAAGAATGAACCTAGAGCCAATCTAATCCTCATAAATCGTGTCATCATGGTATATGAGCTTAAAGCAGGAACTATTAGGACCCATAGGAGTATTGGCTCCCTTAGAATCCAATTCTAAAGTTGATTCAACACTTCATTAAAAAAAATCAATTGCACTCCAATACCCTATATAAATAACAATGAGATGAAGCTTGGGTCTGTGACCTACTATCCATTGCATGTAGACTCCCCATGAACTAGTGTTTGTAATCTAACAAGGTATTGTTATCACCTATCAAGATTACCTCTCAAATCCTTGAGTTACAAATCCCACTTATTATATGATCAATTGACATATTCTAACTCTAAAGAACATATGTCAAATTCCAGTAAAGGAATTATTGTGGCCATAGATTTTATGATTACATATCCTTTGAATCACCCAATGGGACACACTGTCTCAATCCCATGAGATATCATAGTGCCCATATTGAGAATACATATTGCCACCAATTTCTATAAATAATGACCCAATATATAGGGATATATGATCACTTTAGGGTCTCACCCATAGGTCAAAGCCTCCTGTTGATTTTGACATAAACTCAATATCCTCTCAAGGTTGAGAGTCCATGCAATATAGTAGTTGGTGAATTATGACAATTGATAGCCTTGCGTCATGATTCACCGTGGGTCTTGCCTAATATGCATCACATACATTAGTGCACTCACCCATCCTAACGACCAGAACAAGTCATCCCTCAAATTAGGAGGTGGTGTACCACAGTCTCTATTGGATTGCCTAAATCCATGAACCGATTGTGGACAACTTATCAACTTATAAGGAACTAATGACTTGTGTCTTCTATGTAACTCCTAATGCACCTAAGTTATATACAATGTAAGATAAATGAGTTAAATGCTCAAATCAATATCAATACATCAAAAAGTAGCAAGAGAACAACTAAGCCTAATTTTATTACATCATGTCTTGCTTTTAGAGACTCAATCCCAACAATTAGCTAACACTAAACTTATGACTTGGATTTTTTGTGTGACTCCTAATGCACTCAAGTCATGTACAATGTAAGTGATGCAAACTTGAATAAATAAATAATGCATAAATGAGATAGTGAAAGGGTAAGCAAAATCATAATATAAATATTAATGAAATCTATTTATTGTTATATTATATCATGCATTTAAGGGCTCCCAATAAGATTTACTTAACCATTAATACTTTTTGAGACTTACATCTTGCTACCTACACTTAACCTCATGTCTGCAACATAGCACTATCATGCACTTTAGTGGACTCCTTAACACTTTGAGGTGATACGATTCTCTCTCATAAACTTAGGAATGAAAGCAAACACCTTTGAGAGTTTTGAGTAATGGAAAGTGTAATAACTTTTAGGCTTTTGCATAAATAGGAAATGAAAATTTTAAGGCACATATATACAAGTAATACCCTTATGGACTCGAACTATTTCCAAAATCCCATTTTTCCAAAACGGGCTTGCCAAAATATGGCAAAATAATAATAATAATAATAATAATAATAATAATAATAATAAAATAAAAAATTCACAAAGTGAAATTTGGAAAATTTGGTCTCACCATTTGATCTCCTTTGGACAATGCTTGAGTACTCTCAAGTTGTGCTTGAGCACTTTAGTGCTTGAGTAATTAAAAGTATGCTTGGGTGCTCAATCTCAAAATCCTTTTTACTAAAAAAATAAATTGCTTAATTTTCTAAATTTTCTAAAATTTCTAAAATCCACTGTATGCCACTAATAAAAGTTGTTGCACTTTTTGAAGATCTTTATTATTACTTATGCTATCCTTATTGATGTTGTAGCAATCTTGGGTCTTCAATGGAGTGTAAGTCAGAAGAAAATATAAAAAATACTAAAATAGGATGAATAGGATGAATAGAGCAAAATTCTCAACTTAATCTAATTATACTAATGCATTAATCTCTAACAATTTTGTGACAAAAAATTGATCACATAAACCCCTAATAATCTTAAATGGAGTTTACAAATAACTCAATGTCAACCAAACATCCTAAATACCGATATTCAATGTCAACACCATATTAGAAAAAGTTTGATGGAAGGAACTAGTGATTTGCAAACACTAAAACAACAAAACCCATGAAACACAATCATATCCTCAATGATCATAGTCCAACAAATCATAATCATTCAATCATATTATCAATAATCTATCTGTCATCAATACTCAATCACATCCTGAACATGATCTCACCTTTTTTGTCATAAAATTGACAAAGTAGATATAAATCAATTAACACAAAATGGAGAACGAAACAACATATATAGATAAACAAGGTTTAGGATTCAATCATAGACTAAAAGAACATAAACAAATAAGATTTCAACACATTGAAAATACATGCAAACTCAATACATCTAAAACAAGTAAGAAATATATCAAGAAAAAAAAAACATAGTAGAGTAATACACAAAAAAAACCCCTTAAAAATCTAGCTATCATGATTTAGAGGAGGTAGTGGAACATGGCATGACCTCAAGCTAGGTTGTGATGCACCCAAGTAGAAATGGAGCCTAAACTCGGTCCATAAAGGCAAGATGACCATCTATATGCTGGGAACAATCATACAACTCATCAACCCGACCATCTAGATGTGTTTGCAAACCATCGATATGTGCATCCATGAGAAGGTGCAATTGATCCATAAATGCCAACAGACAATTGATAGAAGACATTAGAGGGCCATGAAGATCTATAGTTGTGCGAAAAAAGCTTGCATGATGTCCTTGAGTGCAAGGACCTCGACGTCTCATCCTCATTATCAATAAGAAGGGCAATGATTGATTGCTCCACAAGTTAGGTTGACATGCTGAGACCATGAGCTTGCATGACTTGTATAATACAATACTTCCCATTCTTTAAAATACTCAAGTGCTTATTCTTTTGATGTTTCTAATCTCATTATCAAGCTTGATTAATGAAAAAGTGTCTTTAAGTTGTATAAGTGACATATAGGTGCTTGGACATATTCCAATTCAATGACATTAAGGTCCACCTATACAATTAATGAACTTCAATAAATAGATATTTAGCAGTCGTAAAGGAATCCTTAAACCATTTGAAACATACAGTGATGCTCTGTTGCTGCCACAATCAAAAGCCTGCTATAGTAGCGGCCACCATAAAAAGTTGTTCACCAAAAATCTTTTTTCTTATAATGGTTGTTTGACTTATCATCTAAAGCTTTACGTAGACTATGAGGTCAATTTGTTTTACAGTTTCCAAGTGTTTTAATGGACTTGATCATTTTTATTTGTCTTGTCATTGTTTGATTGTTGAGAGAGGGTATAGATTTCATGTCAAAGTTAGGCCTTGGTGAACCCATGACTTGAGTAGTAGCTTAGAGTTGGTGTCGCTTAAAATAACATCCTCTCTGGACAAACAAATTGTAGATATAAAAAGAAAGAGCACAATCAAGCAGGGATTTAGTATACAGAATGCACATCAAAAGGTATATACTCAATAAGGGCAAAGAAAGAAATATTAGGAAACCTAAAGGAATTCTTAGACTATTTGGAACCAAGTGCTTCTAAACATACCCAAAAACCCTTTGTGCCGACCAACCAACATAGAGGCATATGTAGAATTAAAACTTATATAAGCAAACAATAAAAGATGTCACAAGGGATGAAATTTTTTTTGTATGACTTGTTTCTCATACCTTTAGAGGAGTTTCCAACTTTCGAGGTCAGGGAATGAATAAGAATTAAGAACCATCAAAATAGCCTCCTTCAACAATTGGCTTTCTTCAAACTTTGCCTCAACCAACAACAACCATTGACCCTCCCAGGGTCCTATCACTTTCAGGGGAGTGATGCGAAATTATTGCAAACATGAACCCAACCCCTCACCTGACACTCTAGTACAAGATTAGACTTGAGAGTTATCGTCCTAAAGCAATCTATGCCAAGTCACGCTTCTTCTTCAAAATGGCATCGTATTAGGCCCTGCATCCTCCACACCATGAACTTGCATGCATGACCTGGTCACTTGATTTTCAGATAATAAAAAAATTTGCAAGAAGCTTAGTAATGATAGTATAATCATTCTATAGAGTAGAGAATTCCAGAGGAAGACATTGGAACATCTACCGTCTCCCGTCTCCCATCTCGCTCTCCGCCAGAGAAGTGAGAACTGAGACTACCTTACCTTTTTATTAAAAAGTGAGAAATATAATGATAGCTAGATACACAATCCATCGGTCCACCCTGATATGATAATTAAAGGAAAAATATCTAAGCAAATAGATTACAATCTAGCAAGAAGAGAGAAAAATCAGGAATGGAGAGTCAAGTCAGAGAGACTCAGGAGGGAAAGAAAGAGTAGTAAAAGGGCGTTGCCATCCAGACCCAATGTCACTGAGAATGAGCAGAGGTGGAGGCAGAGGTGGAGGTGGGGTTGAAGTTGGAGTTGAGTTGCCATGCGGAGGTGGCGATGAGGGGACGAGTGTGCCAGCCAAGCATCAGACACCCATTATTTTCTTCCACTCTGTACCCGTCGCCACCCGCGAATAAAGCCAACAGCATGCTCGCCTGCTTGAAGGCGTTGGAGCCCAAGTGAACCGGGTCGAACCCTGCTGACCCCATCCGACTCCTCCACTGACTCAGTGTCTCGTGCCTCTCAACCCGCTCCGCTCCTTCACACGCCACCACGTTGCATATCTGCCGCCCCAGGTATATCTCCGACATCATCAGGTCTTGGCTACTCGGTGGCGAAACCCCGCACCCTTCCAGTGAGTCGAACAGGTTCGAGTAGTAGTGCAGCGCCTCCGTGAATCTGTCCAGAAACACCGGCCCGTTGTGGCTCGCCTCTTGCTCCACCACCGTCACGATTTTCGGCTTCATGGCTTTGATAGACGACAACACCTTCTCGATGGCCCCCGATCGAGCCAGCAGGCGATGCAGCTCCAGCACGGAGTTCACCGCCACGGCCTCCACCTCTGGCGGCCGGATTTGGAGCATGGATGGCTCCAGATCCGCCAAGCTGTTCGCCACGAATCCCCTGAATTCGAACTCAACGCCTATGGTCTCAGCCAATTGGGCCAGCTTCCATCCCACTTGCTGCAACGCGTCGGTATTGTCCGGCTGCGGAGGGCCAATTCCAGTGAGTCGAAATGCCGGTGGGCCACCAGGGCGCAATGCTAGGGCCTGCATAAGAGCCGGCCATTGCATCCCCTGTTTCAGGCCGAAATCGATGACATGAACTCTGTTGGCGCCGGCGAAGGCCTCGAGGATGGCTTGATTGGCTGTGAAGTGGGCGAATTTGAGGTAGGGGCAGGCCTCATAGAAGTGCATCTGGAGAATATCCGAGTAGGACGATTCCAGAGAGTCTTGAGGGTAGATTCTGTAGATTCGACGAGCCAGAGCTTCTGCGAAGTAGGTGGCGACCTTTCTCATAGCGCCAGCTTGGGACGCCGCCAGCAGGCCTATGTGCTTCACCAGTGCATCTGCCAACTTCATATTGTCCTGTTGAACCGCGTCTGCACAAGCCATCAAGGTGTGAACCAGTCGCACACCCGTTTCCTGCGAGTCCACCACTACAACCGGCCGAGTCGACTCGGCGACACTCGCCAACCCATTCTCCTGTACTTGTTGCGTCGATGACGAAGACGACGACGACGCCGTTTTCATCCGCTTGCTGCTCTTCTCCCCATCCCCCTGTTGGTCCGGTCGCCGATACACGGCGACGCCCGGAATCGCACTGAGATCGTAGTCGGAGTTGTCGTTATAGATGCGAGACTGGTGCTCCGACTGCTGCCGCGAGCCGGAGAAATCAAGGGTGGTGATAGTAGAGGACTCGGAGGGAGCAAGGAGAGGATCGTCGATGGGGGTTTGCTGTGAGGAGGAAGCGAAAGCAGAGGAGGGAGGATTGAGCTCAGTAAGCATGGACTGAACCCAACCGGAAAGATCGGAGGGGTTATAATGAACAGTCCCAGAGGAGAGATGAGAAATCCCATCCTCCTGAGCGTTACCCATAACCATCTCAAGCTGCTCCAGCTTCTGAGCCACGTCCACCATGTCCGACGACCGAACATTGTAACCCAAAACAGCCAAGAGCTCGTCCATGCCCGCATCTTGCTGCTGCCCATCGTCCCACATCTTCCCCTTTGCAGAGACCATAGACGACCCCTCTTCACCTTTGCCGCCGCCGCCGCCGCCTCCGCCGCCGCCCCCTCCCCCACAACCGTCTAGGAGGTCTCTCTTCATCTCTCTCGCAGAATCAAAACACCAGGGATTGGATCATTAGTTTTCACAGGTGGGATTGGTTCATCTCAGAAACCGATACGAAACGCACGTGACTGGCACGAGTTCCGATGGGGTGATATGAGCTGGAAGTCTGGACCCTGGAAGAGATAAGGAAGGAGGAAAGCTTCCCAGGTCATAATAATATGGGGATATATCATTTTAAATTTTAATTTTCAAATTAAAAATGATTTTATGTGTATATATATTTTTCGGCCATGCAACCACCTAAAAAAAAAAAAAAAAAGGGCATCAAGAGCCGTAGCGGCACCGCAATGCTAAAAAGATGCCTTTTCTGTGATAACATACAGCTCATGTGTACCCAAGAGCATACACTGGAAACTTGGTGGCCGTAGGCGCAATGGAGATGGGGGATGGGGATATTGGGACAGTGGTGGGGACCAGCTTCGAATGCTAGTTGAATTCGGGATGCTACTCCACGCTCTTTTATGGCTTGTGTTGCGCACGCTCTTAAGAATAAACAAAATAACACCCATCCTTATTCCTTATCTTGGGTTGGGGTTGGGTAATTTGGCAGTTGGAGAGCTGGTGTTTTCCTTTGTGAGTAATTGATAGGGTCTTGTACCAAATCTTGAACGCCAGGACAGCACTAAAATAGAATTTTTATGGCTATAGTTGTACCTCCTTCAACATTGACCTCTACATGAAACCGCACTTGTCATTCTCAAAATCATTCTACAGTGCCCAGTGCCGTAAGCGACTTCGATAGCGCGATATTAGACGCCTTTGGATAGGGGTGAAGTTGAGGGGAGGTGAGGAGGTGATTTGACAAGTTTTTGCGAGTAATAGACTCCAACACAGTGCTTTAAGGACATGGTGGACAGTGGGCATGCGCCGGCCTAATTGCATTTTTTGTAAGGTCCCTTTGTTTAGGGCAGTGCCCTTACTCCTTATCCGTTGGAATTTGCATGTGAACTAAGTCGGTTGTGGAGTTTTATCTTAATCTTAAACGTAAACGGTGGTTTAATAAAGGGAAAAGCATTTGTTTTTGCGCACAATGATTGGACTTAAGGCTGGATGTAAGTGGTACGCACCAAAATGATGCACAAGGCAGAAATTGAGAAGGGCATTTGAGGGCACACGCGTCCTGTATCGAGGAAGAAGAGGGGATAGCCGACAGAGAGAGGACTTGTGAATACGGGGATTCAGACGTCAACATCAGTTAAGTGAGCGTCAGGTGGGACCCACTGAATATGACCCCAACCCCCCCCTTTCTTTTCTTTTTTTTTTCAAAAAAAAAAATTATAAATAAATAAAGTTAACGGAGTTAGAAACGGGGTTGCCTCCCCCTCAATCATTCATTGCCTTTCCAGGGGATGCCGCACTCACACACCATGGTCCAATGTCCATGAGTCCATCACACATGGCACGACTTTATCATTTCCTCCTCTCTCGCCATGTGATTCCGCCACCTCTCCCATCTCTTCCTCGTCATGGTCCCCTCCAGCCACCACCCCTTCTCTCTCTTTTTCATCTTATTTTACCATAACATTACTCTATTTGGTCTCTTGCAAGGAAAAGAATTTGTGCTCTAAAAATTCCCTTATGTTTGCTTTTTCGAGATATCTAAGCACTTAATCACCTCGATCGAGAATTCATATTGATTGCTTGGGGGGAGAAAAGTTCCTTGGTAGAAACGGGTTCGCCTGTCACCACACTGTTGGCTGCTTCCTCTTCTCTGCTCACCTTTCCCAACGGACGCTCATCAACCCCCCAAGAACTTGTTTCAATGCAATGACCCTTTATCAGTTTTCAGTCTTTTAAATTAAATCATCCCATAATAATACTCTCAAACTCCAAAACTTTTTGAAGAGATCAATCGATAGCCCCTAAATGCTATAAAAAAAAGTTTTGTATAACCAAAACCTCAATCTATGTTTGGTTATTGGAAAAGTAACCGAAAAAATTGTAAAAGAAAATAATTTTCTTAGGATTAATTTATTATAAAAATTAATTAAAAAAAATACATTACATAATTAAAATTAATTAAAAACTTGTATAATTTTAAATTATTTACTCTGAGATAAATTTGAAGATATATATTTCCTCAAAATTTCCAAGAAGGAAACATATCGTAAAACAATGTATAATTTAAGGGAAGTAATTACAAAATGAAGATATATATATATATTTTATATTTGATTTATAATAAATAAATAAATTTTATGTATTTTGAAAAATATTTAATTTTTATATAATTGAGAAAAAATAAGTCAACTTTAAATCCATTTTTATTTTTCTTTATTTTTTATTTTAACTAGTCTCATTTCTAATAAATGATTCAAATATAACAATAATAGAAGAATCTAATAAATTATCCCTTCTCATTTCCTATTTCAATAATTCAAACACATTCTAAATGTTATGTTACATTAAAATTTATAAATCCATTATCAATCACAAAAAGTGTTAATTCGAGGTTCAATATTCCAAAAATCACATATATTAAGAAGAGGAGCCAATATTTACTCAAAAGTTAAAACCAAGTGAAATGGATTCATATCCAAATAATCAAATAAAGGAAATGTAAATTATACCCGAAACCTTCTAGTAAACCAAGTTCTAATACCTAAATTAAATTATCAATTTTCCTAAAAGTTCAAGATTTAAGCTCAATATACAAATCATATTCCTTAATAATATAGAAAAAACGGTGAGATTTTTCACACTCATATAAAAGTAATTATAAAATGGAAACTTTTTAAAAATAATTCAAATTTCATGCGCTGATCAATGATGATACTTAAGATAGTTAAATGTAATACATATATCATTAAAAAATATGGTTGGAAATTAGTATTTTATAAACTTAGATTCATATTTTTTATACACGAGGGTATGAAAATGCACTTTTCCGTCTCATAATTGTGTTAATAAATAAATATAATAATTTGAGATGAAGAATTGAAGATGGCATATTCGAAAGAGGATGTGGAAAGCATAATGAAATGGGATGGGTGTCACAGTCATGCATGCACATTAGGTACTTCACCTTGATTGATGACTAAATGGTTAATGATTATCTTCCATTTGTCATCCCATGTTGATTCAGGCATTCCCCCATTCAAAACCAAGTCAAAAAGATTCCCTTTTAAGTGCCGCATTCAGATCCCATTGGATGACTCCCACGCTTAGACCATTATTATATCCTCAATCCCTTTAATTTTACGTTGTCGATAGGAGACATAAATTCATTTCTTAAATTAATGATGATCAATGCCGGCTCAGCGATACAAACCAAGCAGTTGAAAGGGAAAATAATTGATACTCTAATACCCCTTGCTATATAGAAAAATGTCAAGTTGCTTTCCTTGACTCCTGACTCCTGAGAGAGTTCAGATTGGGGCATGGACATGGACATGGACATGGTCACGCTCCTCATTTTCACAACTACTCCATTTACCAACAACCGTTATCAGCTTTATGCCTCTTGCCGGCCTATCCGTCTAAACTGCACATGTGCCTAACTATGCTACACCATCGTTTTTTCTTTTTATTTCAAAACGCTTCTTCTTTTCCGTCATAATTTACTTTATTTTAAAACGTAACCTTTCCTGCTTACCAGACTTCTTGTTCACGTTGTTTTGTCAGATTTTTCTAATGTGTAACTTTTTTTTTTTTTTCTCCGTTTTCAGATCCTCCCACTACTAGCTTTTTGCCACTTTGTCAAACTTTGATAATTTATTGTCGGCCAGCTTTTGATGTGGTACGTTGTTTTTTCAATGGCTTTCAAATGCACGAGGACTACTACTTAATGTCTTATGCATGCTTTCTCATATACCAACTCTCGGAGTTTCCTTTCCTCAATGACGTTTCTTTCACAATTGCAATTGCTTTTACGAAAAATTAATTAGGATAAATTTGAGAGTAGGTCTTCTTTCATTCCACTTCTAGCCTAGACCTTGGGCGTCTTTCAAATATATCTCTTTCCTTTGGTTTGTAAAAGTAGGTTCAGGGGAGATAAAGTTCCGGTTAGGCCAACCTCTCTTCATTAGTCGAGTTAATTATGATTTTAGGTAAGAGATTTAGGCTATGTTTGGTTCCCGGAAAATTTGAAGGAAAATGCGAGGGGAAGAAAATATAAAGGAAAAGTAGAAGGAAAGAAAAAGTGAAGGAAAATAAAAAAATAGATTAAAAGTTGATAAATTATTTTTTTTGTTACTTCAAACTCATTTTATTTATTTTAACTCATCAATATAAAGATTAAATAATTTAAAAATACATAAGTTTTTAATTAGTTTTAATTATATTTGATTTTCTTTGATATTTTTCATAGGACAACCAAACATGAGAAAATCATTTTTCTTAGCATTTTTTTTCTTTCCTTTGTACTTTCCGAAAACCAAACATAGCCTTAGAGTATGTTTGAAAGTGATTCTAGAAAGCGTTTTTAATATTTTTAACACTTGAATGATAAAAATTTTCAAGTATTATAAATATTAAAAACGTTTTTTAGAATCAATATCAAACGGGTTCTTAAAATGCATTTGACAATACTTTTAAAAGTGTTTCTACCATTTCTAATACTTAAAAAATAAAAATTTTTAAATAGTAAAAAAATTAAAAATACTTTCTAAAATCACTACCAAACGTATTTTTAACCGAGTGGTTGTTTTAATTATATTGCTTTGGGAAATAGCTGCATTTTTATACTTCATTTGAGATGAGATTCGTACATTTTCCAGGTAGTCAAGTGGAGTAATAATGGGGTTGTCAATTAAATAGATACACTGAAGTAATCTATTAATTAAGTCTTAGCAATGATTGTTGTGCAAATGAATTTGGTAATTTCTACTATGAAAGGGATTATACCTTGAAGTTATTAATATGTGACAGCCATTAGAAGGGATGAACTTGTCTTCATTTGAATGAGAGGCAATTAAATTGTATGGATATATAAAGAATATGAGTAAAATATTAATAAATATTTTGACAAAAATATTAGTGAAACGAAAATTATTCCAAATTCATGGAAATACTTAAAATGACTTCAAAAAATAATAAAATAAATAAAATTACATTATTAAAGTTATTTTGTAAGTGTAATTGATACAAGTAAAGTTAAGAATAATATTTATCAACTATTTTTTAAAAAAATTATCTTAAGTTCTTTTAATATATTTATTTTTCATTTGTTTTATCTGATATTTAATTTCTAAAATTTTATTATAAATTTGTGGTGGCAAATTTTTCTATGGACATTAATTTATTTAAATAATTAAAAATTATATTAAAAATTTATTTTATCAAATTAATTTTAATTTATAAAATATTAGAATTTCATTCTTTTTTTTGTTTTACATTTTAGTAATTTTTGAATAAATTTATATGTTTAATATTTTAAAATAAAAGCATTCAAAATTAAATAAAATTAAAAGGATAAATATAAACAAATTTAAAAGTGAAGTAATAGTAATCTTTTAAAATAGAATTATGACATAAATATGAAAAATAATTAAAAATAAAAGGATAGTATAAAATAAAAGGGTAATAAAATTTAAAATAAAAGATAAATTAGATATAAAAAAAAACCCTAAGGCCCTATTTTGATTTTTTTAGTGATTTTATCAATAAAAATCAATATTTCACCGATACATCGGCAACATTATCAAAATTTCCTTGATTTTTTGTGCAACCTATTATCAGTAATTGATTTTATTCCAACCCTCCTTATATATGATATTTCAAAGAAATTTTCCAACATTTTTTGTCCATGGGAATGATCCCTCATTGTAATGATGAAAGTGGTCAACTCACATTGTATATGTGTTAGCCCAAGGGTTCTCCTAATTAGGTTTTGATGATAACAAACCATAGTTAAGTTACTAATTGGTTGAATTATAAATAATTTCATGTGTCAATATGGAAATTCATCAAAGAACCAAATGGATGCAAGATCAAGACCTTTGGAACACTTTTAATCATAGGAAACATTTGTAAGGTGAATGCATGAGTGCACTTAGGATTTACATATCATTTCATGTATCTTTGAAAAACTCAGTTTATTCTCTAAAGTTACAGTTTCATCAAAACCCGAGTTTTATCAAATGAACCTTAGGCAAATCACTTCAAAATTGGCATATCAATTTACCTAAAGACCTTGCCTAAGTGTTAGAAGAGAAAAAACATGAAGAAAATAGGTTTTTGGGCAAAAAATGGTGAACCAGTCGAGGCATTGTCCAAACCGGCTCAACCGACTAGGGTACCGGTCAATCAGTTTCCTCTTTCCAGTCAAGGTCCGATCGAGGAGTGTAAAAATCACTTTCTCTCTTCCAGTAGCTTTTCCTTCCCGATCGAGGGTAACGGTCACCTGCCAAGCATTAAATGCTCAAATGGCTAGTGAACCGATCGATCCCCAGTTAGACTGGTTGAGGCTGCTTTTTGGTTTTCTTGGCTCTCGAGGTTAGAAACCGATAAATAAAGAGCTCCACTTCATTTATGAGCAAGAGAACACCTACATTTATTTGTTTACCCACTTGTTCTTGCCTTAAAAGCTCTCATTTCTTTTCTTGGTGCATTAAATCCCATTTGCATATCCTTTAGTGCACCTTTGTGATTCATCCTAGCCTTGAGTTGTATTTGAGCCTTTGTTGAGCTAAGTTGAAAGATTCATATCTGTTAATTGAGTGTTAAAGCCTTCAAGTGAGTTGAAACTTGAAAAGATTATGTAAGAGCCCATTAGAGCCGGAATCCAAGTGTAAAAGTGATTAGAAGCTTGGTTGAAGTTTCAAGTTAGTGGAATCCTCATTCGATTAGAAGCTTAAGGAGAGTGGATGTAGACAAGAAAGTGTCAAACCATCATAAAATCCAAGTTTAATTTCTCTAACTCTATCTCTTTATATTTGCTTCTCTTGTGCTTAAGTTTGTTGTGTTTAAAAATTTTTTTTTAAAAACCCAATTCACCCCTCTCTTAGGTGTTTTCCTCATTTAAGATTAGCCTTTATTTTCTCAATATGCTATGATATTGAGGAGCCTGTTAGGATGATGTAGTAAGTGGGCATCTTCCAATTATGTAGTGTCCTATATTATTCTTTGATCATTCC
The DNA here is from genome assembly GCF_004353265.1 of Vitis riparia. Taxonomy (NCBI): domain Eukaryota; kingdom Viridiplantae; phylum Streptophyta; class Magnoliopsida; order Vitales; family Vitaceae; genus Vitis; species Vitis riparia. Next base: position 23,690,489 of record NC_048444.1, read on the forward strand.
ATGTGTCAATAGATTATCTCGTCTCTACATCTCCTTCCCTTTTGTTTAGCGAATTTTAAATAAATGAGTGAAAATATCTAAATGCTAGAGGTACATCTTTTTTCCTTAAGCCAGGGGAATACTCAATCCATATAAAGCATTTGGAGGTTGGTCTTTTTCTTCTCTTACTATTGTTCTTTCAATGTTTCTTTTCTTTTGTTAAGGTGTCTCGACACCATTTCAATCATAACACTATTTTCTGAAAACCAAACTGGACTGATCAGATCGACCTGGTGAAATGGACCTGGTGTATGATGGACGAACTGTCCGGTTTCAAATCCTATATAGGCCCCTATTCTTCTTGCCCAGTTTCCTTCCCTCTAAGCCCATTTGGTTTTTCCTAATGTGTGTGCATATAAATACTACCCAAATGGTTGATAGATTTCTAATGTAGGAATGAGCTTTGCATGGTGGGGAATTGAATTGGGAGTTGTGGTTAACAAAATGAGTAACGAACCAATGACTTGCATAACCATTTAATTAATAATAGAATAACTATCTATATATCTTTCTTTTAATTTTTTATAATATAAAACATTTAAATGATAAATATGAAAGTAATATAAATGAATTAATATAGTAATTTTTAGAATTTTAAAATAACAAAATATATAGATATATAATTAAATTAAATACTATAATTTATTTTCATTTTAAATACATCTTCATATTTAAATATTATTCATATTCCATTTAATAAAATTTAATATATTAATACATTTATTTTTATATTTATCATTTAATTTGGTATATCGAATATAGACAATAAAATATTATTAAAACAATTATATATATATATCTTAATAAAATATAAATGATATATTTATGATGTCCTGGTTTAATTGTGGTTCAACCACTGGTTTGACCAGTAAATCATGAATCGATAACTTTTCTGTTTTAATGTTCAGTTTGATTCTGAAAAAAATTATGCATCATACTCCTAAAATAAGATAAGTGTGGGAAGTTAACTTTTTTTTTTTTGGTTACTAGGTGAAGCGTCACAACATTTGTACATGTTTTTTTTGGAATTCAAGACTCTAGAAAAAAGTGGGGAGATCAAGGCTTCATTATGGTCAGTGGAGAATGGGAGGAGACTTAATATGTTAGGGGACTTTCTTGCAATGCCCACTATAGAGAGGGTGGAGTTAGTAAAATGACCTTTCCTCTTCTTATATTTTATTCATGAAAAACCGTTGTCTAGTAGGATAATATCCAGAGAAGGGGGTGGGGAAGGTGAATGGGTGTATTTTTGAAGATTATAAATTATGAATTGAATTAATAACCCAATTTAATACCAAGAGATATCAATGATAAATAAAATAACCAAAATCAAACAATATAATCAAGGGACACAAGAATTTTTATATGGAAAACCCCCACATTGACTATGGAGATAAAAAATCATAGGGTCTAAGACCTCTAATATAAAATCTACTATTTGAGATCAAGTTACATAGAATTACTTGTTTGCTTACTCATAGGACTTACTCTCCAAAACTTGATCCACGTCTACAACGCAACAATCTTCAATTGTTCTAGTGAATTCTCTTTAGCTTCGTTGAAGGGATGTAGGTCTTCTGACAACTCAAGATCCAAGCTTTGAATTTTTTTTAAGAGAGTGAGAATGATAGGGCAAGTTTGTCTTAGCTTCTTTATGAGTGTCCTTCCCTAAAGACGTTAAAGAAAGGTATATATAAGCATATAAGTCCTAGGAGATTGATATCCCGAATTTTTCAAATATAATATTTTTGAATTTCCAAAAATATTCTACCATATTATGGAAGATTCGAGATGAGCGCTTGAGCATTGGACAATTGCTTGAGTGATTTTAGCACTTGAGCGTTGCTTCCACCACTTGAGCATTCCATGTTTTTCCAAAATAAAATTTTAAACATTTTTAATTTATTGAAAATATACTAATCCACTTTTAACCCTTTAGTTTCCTAAGTTACCACCAATCATACCTTTTAGATTTACTTGTGACTTTTCAGTTGAACCAACAACAACCTTAGACCTTCAATGAAGAGTAAGTCACTATCTAAAAAGTTTCCTAAGCAAAACAAATTGAAACAAAATTGCCAACAAACAATGTAGTAGACTCATTGTCATAATAATTTATGCTCATCATTTTAGGTTTTCTACTAATTTTCTTTGTTTTTTAGGCAAAATCCAAAGGGTAGTGGGTAACTCACTTGTCATTGGATTGATACCATAGAGTGCTCAAGGCGATAATTTTTGGAGCCCCTTGATACATGACAGTTTTGAAGTTGCACTCGCTTAACAACATTAGCTTGTCACTGTATTCAGTTGACTATAGAACCTTTGCCCAAATTCCATCCTCTTCCTATCAATTTGAGGATTTTTTGGTTTTCCTTCAATAGGAATGTGTTGTTCAAAGATATGGAGACCCTTATTCTAAAACTATTAGAGGCGTTAAGCATTCATGTGCCTTTTCTAAGAAAGAGTGTATCCATTAGTGACGGTTCGACTTAGCCTAAAAAAAACTCAAGAGGGGATCATTTTCATTGCAATCACTATTTAACCAAAAGAAAGGTAGTAATCAAGCTTCGGCTCTTAAGGATCATGGGCATTGAATTGAATGGGTATTTGAGCTTTTCCTTATGATTGTTGATTCCTCCCCCTTAGTCAATGCTACATTTCAAGTCAAATCATGACCTTTACTTGATGTTCCTCCTTAAAGGACAAGGGAATAGTTATATGAATCCCTCAAAGGCAACTCTTCCAAGAGTGTTCCTATTGGGTAAGGGCTTACCCCCATAGCTTAATCTTTACATTTCCATTCTTTAACTCCTAGATGGGGCTTGTTAGACCTCTCTCTTAAGTCTTTGCCTTCTTCAACTTTTTCTAATAAAGAGACTAAGGATGTTTCCTAAACTCTTGTTGCTTTTTAAGTTTTTCATAAGATAATCGAGCATGAGATAAAGCTCATATTTGATGACAAGGAGAACCACATGGGGAATAAGTTGGTCATTTTCAACATCAAGGCTTTTATTTCATTCCTTGCCCTTGAAGACAACACACCCCACTGTCATATTACTCTAAAAATGGGGTTATTATGGAATTCAAGATGGCTAATAAGATTTTCCAATTTTTGGACAATCTTCTTCCATTTTTGTAGCTAAAATTGTATGTATTGTTTAAGGTTTTTTTTTTTTTTTTCCTCTTAAACTCTTGAAACTAATAGTTACTTTATTAGGTCGTCTTGCATGATCACCTTTAGAATTGTGGATCAAGCTAATTAGGGTAAGGAAATTCCTACCAACAAGTAGTCACTTATTTTAGCTCATTCTAATAAGATGATCTTAATGCTGAAAAGGGAACTAGAGAGTAAGAAGGCACTCTTAAAGGAAAGGGAAGAGAAATTAGCTACTATTGAGGTTATTCTTTCCATTGTCTAAAAATACATTCAAGCTCTTCAGGATGAGATTAGATCACTCTTGGATCCAACTAGTATCCTCAAGGTTGAACTTGCTATCGTCCTAGTCGCTAAGGTTGGTGACTTGCCTTGGTCCTTGAGAAGAAATCTTAAGAAGTGATTTACCATGCCAATACCATAGAGTTTTTGGTTGTTGATGTGGTTATTACTCGTTCAAAGACCTTCAAGATGAGGATAAAGTTTAATTAAAGCCTTTTTTGCTTAAGTGCAATCAATATTTGAGTTTGGGAAGTAGTAAGGTCGATACAAGGCTGATCTCAACAACATTGAGGAGGTCAAAGAGGAGGTTGAAGATTAAGAGGGAGATGATGGAAATAATGGAGAATGATCCTCTCTTTTATCAATTTTTATGTTTTTTTTTTCTTTCTAAAGGTTGCATTTGAAAAAAAAAAAAAAAGGTATTACTTGGAATACCACTAATAATAACCGAAAGTTTAATAGGGAACACCCAAAGAGGGGGTGAATGGGTGATTTAAAACAATATTTGTAAATGATAAGCACTTTTCTTATCCCAAGATATTATAGGGATAACTTGAATATTCAAATAGGATTTCACTCAAATTAAAAATCTTATTTTTATGGTTAATTGATATCTAAAGATTAACAATATATGTTAACTATGTTAAAGATAATAATAATCACTAGAATGACCAACCTAACAAACTCAACAATAATCCCAACAAATCAATAATTGGTTATAGGTATAACCACCATAAGATAACCAATTCAACAAACTCAATAACCAATTAACCAATCAATCCAATATATTTAATATCTTCAACCATAATAGACGCAGGAATAGATATAAGACTTCTATAATAGCTCTGCAAAATATTGAGTTAAAACAAATTAACCTATTTTAGGCAATTCAAACATAATATCAAATATAAAAAGATAGATAATGAGATACAAAGTTTTTACGTGGAAAACCACCATAAACTGTGGAGATAAAAAACCATGAGGTCTAAGACCTATCAATCAAAATCCATTATTCGAAATCAAGTCACACAGATTTACCTGGTTGTTTTACCCTAAAGACTTACTCTCCAGTACCTACAACTTTATCCACATCTACAACATAACAACTACCTATTGCTCCTTAGTAGATCCTTCAGTCCTTCCAAAGGGATTACAGTCTTCAGCCAACAATTCAAAGAATTGAATCGTTGAATGAGAGAACGGGGATGGTGTGGCAATAAGGCTTTTATCATAAGGAGTACCTCTAAAGGATAAAAACCCCAATAAACTCTAAGATCTTTATGATTTTTCTAATCTTTGATCTCTAACCCACAAAGAGTTACAAAGGAGGTATTTGTAGGCAAATTCCATAAGAATTTTGGTATTTAAGTTTCCAAATTATTGTTTGATTGAAATTCATTCAAGATATGTTTCTAAACTTGATAGGACTATCATGATCACTTGAGTGCTCTAATCGCTTGAGCACTCTAACCGCTTGAGTGGGATTAATCGCTTGAGTGCTCCAATCACTTGAGTGAGATTAACTGCTTTAACGATCCTTGCTTTTTAAAAAAATATTTTAAAAACATTTTAAGCTTAAAAATGGTATCAAACCTTTTATACTTCAAATAAGTCTTATATGCCACAAGCTAAACCTTTTTAGATGTGTCTATGACTTCCCAATTGGACGAACAACAACCCTTGATCTTCAATGAAGAGCAAGTCACTATCTAAAATAACTTCTATGATCAAACATAAATTGAAACAAAATTACCAACAAATAAACAAGACTCAATGTCATAACAACATTCATAGGGAATTGCTTAGCCAAGGTATTTAGGTCCCTTAAGCTAATGTTCTTCAAGGATTTGGCCTTAAGGGGCCACCAAAAGAGGGTCATTTTAGGAAGGTGCTCAACTTAGACAAATAAGGTTCCTTAGGCAAATGCCCTTGAGGGATTTGTCTATAAGGGGGTCATCAATAGACGGTTTTCTTATGGAAATGCTTGACTTGGTCAATTGAGGTCTCTTAGGCAAATACCCATAAGAGAAATTGCCTTAAGGGGTCATTAAGTGAGAGTCATCCTGAGGGGATATGTGACCTAGTTGACTAGCGCCCCTCAAGCAGTTGTCCTTAAGGGGATATGGGCTTAAGGGACCATCAAGAGAGTCCTAGGGAGATGTTCGACTTATTCAAGAGAGGGTTGTCTCATCGATCAAGATCCCTTATGTAGATGCCATTAAGGAATATGGCTTCAAGGGGCCATCAAGAAAGGGTCATCCCAAGTAAATGTTCAACTTGGTCAATTGAGGTCCCTTAGGCAAACTATGTTTGAGGGATTTGCGGAATTGCTAGACTTGAACTAATAAAATCACTTTCAATACGTAGTGCTTTTATCTCAAAATACTTTTGTAAAAATGAGTTAATATTTAAATACATATAAAAGGTATTTTGATAGTATTTTTAGTGATATATTATATAACAAAGAATAATTTTTTAAAAATATTTATCAGATTCTAGTGTAAGAAGTTTAAATGATTATTTGGATTTTTAAAATTGTGTCAAAAGCGCCTAATTTTTATAAAGAAACAACTTTCAAATGGATATTTAATATTTTTATATAAATTTAAAAAATAATATTTTTGAAAAATATATTAAATAATAAAAATTTCTACCAAATACTACTTCAAAAATCAGTTAAAATAATTTTATAGATTTTTAAAGAAGACTTTTAAAACTTTATTAAACATTTAAATTAGGAGACCTTATCTTCTCAAATTTACTCTGAAATGGGCTTAGCTCGGTAACATGTCTCTTCAAATATGATCACCAAAATTTCAAAGAAATATATTAATTTTAAGGACATTAATAAAGTAAGCTGCTGGGCTACGGCAAAAATGACCTAAGACATTGAGTGGGTGGAATGAAAGAGCTGAACATGGGCCATGGAGAGTGAAGAATCACCGTCGTCAACTAAACGGAAAAACCTTTACTTATCCACAAAAATGGTATTCAAATAAATTTAGTGTTGAAGTAGAATAAACAAGATGATTTCAGGTATCTTTGATCATAAACTTACTACCAATAAACCCCCAATTTTTTTAATGAGATTTTTTCTTAGAATAAGCTAATGAAGCAACACTCCCCACTTGATGAAGAAATTGACCACAGCTTAATCTATTTCAGCAATTCCAAACTGCTATTTACTTCTCTTAGAAAATTCTCTTGTTATGATGAAATCTAATAGCACTTTGAAAATTTTCTTCATTCCCAATCTGAATCATCATTATTGCCTGTTGATTTACTTAATTCAACTTTGGAAGCCAACAAGGAGGTTTGAAATTATGTAATGGAGTTATTGGTAGAGATGTATAAGTCAGATATGGGATTCATTTTGTGGGTTTAGCATATGATAATGTTTTAAGATGTCGGTAATGGATGAAATTGTCAAGCTAAGAGTCATATGATTAGATTGTGGGAGAGAAAAGGAGGTTGAGATTTATATTCATGCATCTAGTCTCTCTTGGCATGATTTTGATATATGGATAGAATTATTAAGCTATGATTGATGATTGATGATTGATAATTGATAAGACAATCTCAATTTAGCTATTTAAGTGACAGTGAATTGGTTAATTAGAAAATGAAGACAGAGAGAGAGAGAGAGAGAGAGAGAGAGAGAGATGAGAAATCCCATTTGAAATTGGCTTCAAAATATTAATGTATTGCTGATGGGAGAGAGAGAGAGAGAGAGAGAGAGAAATCCCATTTGAAATTGGCTTCAAAATATTAATGTATTGCTGATGGGAGAATTTTCAACTCCAGTTGGACTATTTTACCAGCTTTCATGATTTAGAAATGGAATGTTAGCCTTTATCAACCGCAGCAATAATATTAGATCTTCGATTATTATTCAAATCTTATATTTATTAATACTATTAATAAGCATACAAGAAAATTGATATTCAGCATTGATGTTCAATAAAATCAGTTGAATAAGTCAAATCTATTATTTACTTTTTACTTTAAAAAAAAAAAAAAAATCTTTAAAGTTTATATAATTGTTTGGTTGTTGTTTTGAAGTTGTTTTTAAAAGTGAATAAAAAATAATTTTTAGAGAAAAAATGGTTTGTTTTATGTTATTTATAAGAATAAAATGAAAATAAAAACAAATAAATAATTTAAAAAATTGCAAAGAGATTCTTACGACAGAGAAAGGATGCAATTGTGATGCAAAGAGATACCTTCTTTGGTGGAATTGTTGGAAATGGATTTGGGTACCAAGCTAGCTTACTAGATCCAACTTCACCCCAATATTCTTAACCATGGAGCGACCAGAATGTTTGAGTTTTTTAACTACTCAGAAACTACTATGAATAATAATAATAATAATAATAATAATAATAATAATAATAATAATAAATCTTTTATTTTATTTTATTTTAATAATAGAAGAGAGTTTTCTATTAAAAGGTTTTTTTTTTTTTATTTAGTTTTTTAGTTTTCTGTATGAAAATAAAAGTTTAGGCTTTTATGCTATGAAAATTTTGAGTGATTCTCTTATTTGTAATTCCATTTATGACATAGGATTCAAAATGATGGGAACTTTGGATTTTTCCATTTCTTTACCTTAGATCAAATAAAGAGCATGTAATTTATCTTAGGCTTCTCTAGAAACTATTCTAGCGAAAACGATAACAATAAAAACCATATAGAATAATAATCAAGAGAACAAAATTATACCTAGAATTGGATGTTCCTAAATCAAATCCATGTGGTGTAGAACAAGTCCAAAAATGTTGAGGATTATCATCTACCCACTGGCCTTCCACCCAATCTCTCCTCATAAGGCTTTAGACACGAGAAAAGAACAGACTTTTCTGTCTTAGAGGAAAACTAGGGTTCACCCTCTGGAGGCTCTCTAGAAGAAGATAGTAAAAAAAAAAGTATAGAAAACCCTAACCCTAAGGAGTATATATAGGGCTCTTAGTGGGCTTACATGACTAGAGCCCAATTAGGCTTGGGTCACCTAATCTAGCCCATATGAATTAATTAGCCTTTTTAGGCTTCAATTAATTAATTAATTAATTAGTCCATGATAGAAAGCTAATTCATAAAATCTAATGTAACTATGCATTTTTACCAAAATGCCCTTATGCAGACTTATGAACCTAAAATCTAATATCCTAAAAAAAATTGTGCCTCCTATTGGGATTGAGCCTAAAAAATAAAGATATGATGCAACAAAGTTACACTTGACTATCCCCTTGCTTGGTATATTGATATTGAATTGAGCATTCAACTCACATCTCTTACATTGTACATAACTTGGATGTATTAGGAGTTGCATAGAAGATACAAGTCATGGGTTCCTTGTAAATAGATAAGTTGTCCACAGTTGG